>NC_090885.1:73006106-73051106 GCF_036669925.1 Montipora capricornis | reverse complement strand
AATTTATAAGACATATTTTGCTCCAAAGATTTTGTAATAAGTCCCAACACCAAAAACTCCTTTTACAATTTTCAGTTAAAACAATACTAGTCAAAAATATATTTCGCTTCAAACAATTTTTTTGGTTTAACAAGGTATAGTTGAGCGGTTTTCAATTGTGTCGAAAGTAATTAGTGAATTGCTTTGGTTTTGCATTTACTTCCCTCAATGATTGGTTGAAAGTTCTCGCGCCATTTTTTCAACCAATCAGAAGTGAAACCAAAACCACACGTTGCTTGCGCGTGCACATTTTCCCGCGCCATGTGTTGGCTACGAGTAATTACTTCGAGTTTTGATTGATTTACTGGATTGTTTCTGTCTGGTTTTGGTTTTACGATACTCAATTGAAACTCGCTCTAGCCTGCCATAATCACTGACGAACAGAGAAATTTAATATCGTTACATGGGACGTCAAGTATTCCCGTACTTGAAAAAAAAAAATTCACAAACAAAGTTATTTTCATATGACAGCTAATTTACTGTACCTGTTGTAAATTATTCATGAACGGTTTTTAAAGTCAGTCGTCGACTTCAGTGAGGTCTAAAAACATCACGATTAATAACAACATACACCATCACCCGGCGGAAAGCATTTATCTTGTGCCGGAGTCCGATGGCCTTCCACAAGTTTTTAATTTTGGCTATTATCATCGTACTGACACAAATTTTCCACAGTCGCGTTTCGGGAGGTAGGTGGCAATTTTTGTGCACACAATCTCTTGATAGCTATTTCCCAATCCCAGAAGAGCTGAAGTTAATCTTTTTTCAATGCATGATCGCGTAGCTTTATCCAAGAAGCCCGCGATGCCCTGAACATAATGTCAAGACTTGATCAAGCTATAGGCTGTATGCAACTATTTTTGGAAAGTTTGGATCAATTCCGACGTTTAGAAGTACGCGAAAAGGCAAGAAATGTTTTTGTGATGAGCCTGCGTCTGTCTGACAACAAGGTATTACACAACATCGCATCAGTTCTCATCAAGTTTTTTTCGATTTCGCTCGGATTTGCTCGCTTTTTCCGCTCGTATTTCGTACTTTCAAATTTTTGGAGTTGAAGGAATTTAATAAAACAATTATTCCATTCGCGCTTGTTGGATATGAGACTGGTTATAGCTAGTTACCATCTCATATCCAAGGCGCGCTTATGGAATAATTGTTAAATAACTCGGAAACTTATCGAAAGATTTTAATGGAATGAGTGTTCTTGGACTCAAACAGAAAAATGTCATCTGGTATAGCAAAACCAATGCTGAACGCAAAAACAGACACAAATAAAGAATTCATGAGGTTCAAACTATGTTTAGCGGTGCTTCAAAGCCTCCGATTTTTCCTTATTATAGCATGATATAAAAAAACTAGATCATTGGATAATGCAATTGTAAAATTTTGATTGGCTTAGCCATCATGGTATGAGCGAGTATACCATGCTCTAAATTATGGTAAGCGTACTCGTCAGCTCAAATTAAAAGGAGCCCAAAAAAATCTTTTTTTTCGACGTTTTTAATCAAACAGTTATTCCTCTCGCGCTTGTAGATATGAGATGAAAAAAGGCAACTTTGCGCTATGCGCCTCCTTGGCTATCCAACGCGCGCTCGTGGAATAATTGTTAATTGTAAATAAAGAAACTTCATTGCCCCGCTTCGAATTCACTGATGCTAAACTGAACCAGCGAGAGAGTTCTTTGAAGTATTAATAGAAGTACCTTGGGGTAAAATCCAAAGAAAATAACTTTCCGGCTAAACATTTGGCAAAATCGTTGACAACTTGTCATTTAATGAGACAAGATAATCAAGTTTCTGTCAGGGCTACAATAGAAGAAGAATAAAAAAATTAAATATAAACGAAACATTTTTTTTCTTACAACTATTTTTGCCTGATAAATCTTTGATAAAGTTAAAAAGTTCCCAACACATTGTTAAAATGTTCTTTCTTTAATTGTGAGATGATATGATACAACTGCTACTGCATGGCTTTAGAGTCAAGTTTATTAGAGTCATGTTTATTATTATTAAGTCAATATCAAATTAATACAAAACAATGCTAGCCCGCAAATAGCTTAAGCTAATGTAGGCAGGTAGCGAGTGGGACTGTTCACAGAGTAAGTCTAAGTGCGAGTATTACATAAGTAAAGAGATAAAATAAATATATATGCACATTGAATGATTAGTGAAGGTGTGCAAACATAATCATCCTCTTCCATCAAAAACCAACTTTCCTGCAATCTTATCCTTAAAGAGACTTTGCTAACTTGATAATAGCCCTCTTTGATTTTTGACAATTCCCCCAAGCACCCTCCTGACAATGAACCAATGAACGTAATTCTTGGAGGGGAGTGAGCGAGGTGGATGAGTAACGGGGGGGGAGGGGGGGGGTGATGACTGACTGATTGCATCTGCTTTTCAAAGATTGAGGTTCCAAAAATGTTTGCCAAAACATTTAATTTCACAGAGATATAACTCGAAGCATAAAGAACATTTTTGATTTTTTTTTTACGACCATGTTTTCATAAGTATATATGTTGTCTTCGCAAAACTCAGCTTCTGTGAACCGAAGAATCAATTAATTACAGCAAATTTATTGAATATAGCACAATTTTCGCAATTCTTCCTCTTTTTGATTATTTTAAACCAGAGTCATGCATTACAAAAACGTTTGTGGAGCCAATAGCAGACAAAGCCTTGACAAATCATGTAATAAACACTCTGACCACAGTGACGTCACAAGACTTATGTGAGCTTCGGTGCTTCCTGCAAGTCAACTGTGAATCTTACAATTTCGGACTAACGGATAGTGGCGACTATGTTTGTGAGCTTAGCGACTCGGATGCTACAAGAGATGAGCTGGACTTAATTGCTAAACGAGGATTTATCTACCGGGCTATAAGGGTATGACACACTAACACAGGTTTCTTTATTTTCATAGGCCTAGCAGATTCCCGTAAAATCGTATCATGTTGTTTTGTCAATAATTTTGTTAATTTGGGAAACGAGTTGGCGACGGGCGAAAGGAAAACTGAAAAGTCCGAGGAGTCCTGGGCAAGGTTCCCATGCTCTTCCCCAGATTCCATCGTTTCTCTTAGGAGGCCGGGCATTCGCGCGAGAAAACGAACGGCTCTGGTGATATAGAAAATTCAAATATTCTCATTGGTTAGCTTGCGAACAATAAAATCTTGAATCCTAAATAAAAGTGGCCAATTTGGCGCGATAGGTCGGTAACGATATTAGTTATTGCTTCTTTCTGTTCGATACGAAGAGAGACATTCTCTACGCTTCTTCGAAGGAAATGCCTCTAAGCGCCGCCATGTTTAGTACTATTGACGACTCATATATGAACTCCGGAATTCCTAGTACCTGGGACTTCAAATCCTTTGTTTCCAGAGCCCTTTGTTTCCTCGTGTGAACTCTCCGCCTGCTAGGAGAAACCATGGGATCTGGGAACGAGAACGACGACCTCCGTGACACTGGTCGGATGATCTAGCTCGTTCGAATCCTGCATAAAAATCTAATTTTTTTCAGTTGTCGTCTTACCTGTCGCCAAGCAACTAGTTTCCCATTATACCTACGGGCGCTTACTCCTTAGACATCATTAGTTGCATTATGTTAACTTGGCGGCGAATTGAGAATGAACCTTCGAACTGAGCTGGACAGTACTTAGTTACGGCATCGACAACCTGATTTATTTGGAACTTTATATACGTGATCCCTGACTTGCTAGAAAGATTTCATAGTGTAGTGTTTTAGTGCATGCTATTAATGTCAAATGATGTAATCACGTATATGTAACCACGTGATCTGATTTTGTATATAGATTGTCACCAACTGTATCTTCAGGAGAATTGTAATAAAGAGTTTAATGAGACTACAATTCTCACTGTTTCTGAATAGGAGTAGAATAGCAACCCGTAAGAACTTGACACATAGTTTTAAACGTTTTTTAAAATATTCTTGGGGCATTAATATCACTCAGCTTTGAAAAAGAAGCAACTTAAATGTTCTGCTTCCCGTCAGTTGTCAGATTTGCTGCGTTTGTTTTATTGGCCCTGAAAAGCCTTTTTAAGGCAGCGGTCAAGTAAGCACATACATAGTTTATAGTTATGATGGAACAAAGAAAAAGTCGCATAGACTGAGCAGTGAACAAGAAGCAGCTCCTCTACCCACATGCATATCATAGCTTTTTTTTTTTAAATTCTGTCGAATCATTCCTTTTTTTTTCAGTTTAGTTTTCAATTGACGTGGCCCACCTTAATTTCAATTGAAATTTGTTTGTTGTTCTGAACAATAGAATTCCTGCCTAGAAGCTCAATGTCCTGAACATGCCCGTTGCTACCCAGACTTTGAGCATGATTCGCACGTGTGCGCATGTGCGACTGGATATACTGGAAACAACTGTGAAACAGGTGGGTCCCTTTTTACACCAAACAGGCGAATAGTCAAAGGTCTCGCATTTTGTTTATTGAAACTGGAACTCGGCAACAGCATCACAATACCTCGAAGTGACCTTTTGACTCGATGCTAACTTTTGGTTCAGGAGGAGACGGGGGAGGGGAGAGAAGGGTTTCTAAATGATACACCCATTTTACTAACGTTGAAAGAAAGCCTAACGTAGACCGCGGAATTAAACCACCGTTTTGCCTTCATAATTTTCTAATTCTTAAAGCGATTTGCTTCATTTAGATCAGTAAATACTCTAGCTTCTCCTTTGCTCTTGTCTTCCTCCTCGACACTGTTATCGATAATGAACAGCTTTGTATATTAGGGTTGGCATAAATGAACAGAAAATGACCAGGAACGAAGGTTTTGTTGAGTCCTGGTTGAGATTTGTTAAAAAGGATCGCACCTAAAATTCTTTTCAAGGATATTTTCTTTTCGGCACAGATTTGGATGAATGCAAAATAGCGACGCATACCTGTCACGTGGACGCTACATGCAATAACACCGTTGGATCTTACAACTGCACATGCAATCAAGGATTTACAGGAGATGGCATCACATGCTGGCCAGGTGAACACTAAGGCTTTTAAATGTTGACTTTAAGAAAACACTGTCTACTTTCACTTACCCATAATGCGTACGTTCCTTTTCTTTACATGAAAGTAACGCAAGTTATTTTCTCTTGGGACTGAATCATGTTTCACAGAACAAAATACCCAATGGGCCTTATTCGCGCGGCGGCCATATTGGCCATAGACAATATATTTCGTACCCCGAAGCCTCGAGTTGAAATGTTTGGGAACGAGTTTTGGTGCATGCGCAAAACAAAAGTTTCCCGTCCCTCGGGACTCAACATGGCCGCTATGTGAATAAGGCCCATTGTTTTTATGCAAAGAACCTCCCAAAAACTAAGGGTATGATCGGCAGTGGGAAGTAGTCATAATCGGCCAAAACGCGTAATTTCTGTTTTATTACCCCGCAAAACCATCACAAAGTCTTTTTCAAATGCGACCACTTAAAGCTTTGTTTAGGAGATGTTAATTGTTGTCACGGCACTGTTCTTTTTTCCGGTTTAAAGACGGATGAGTGTGCAAGCGATCCCTGTCTTTACGGTGTCTGCATTGATGGCGATAATAATTATACATGTATCTGTGACCCAGAGTCGACAGGACTGAACTGTGATTACGGTGAGGCAGTGATAAACACGTCAAATGATTCAGAACAAATTATTCAAATATAAAAATTGTAAACCGAACCAAACTTAGCTATTAAGCTAAACCGGCAGGTATTTTTTGCAGGTTGCAGGTTGAAATTTCATTATAACTGGAAAACCGCTGGCACTAAAAAGAAAGGTAAAGCGATAGACTTGCCGTGAATGTTACATGAATAGCTAACCCGAGGCCTAATTAGGACTAAAGAAACGTTTTTAGGCCTAAGGTTGGCTATTCATGTAACAGTCAAGGCAAGTCTATCGCTTTACCTTTCTTTTTAGTGCCAGCGGTTTTCCAGTTATAATGAAATTTCAACCTGCAACCTGCAACCTGTAAAATGCAAAAAATACCTGCCGAAGCTAAACATCCTCAAGTCACAATTGGTGGCTATGATTCCTGGCAAAAAGGTCAGTAACTTTCGCAGAATAATAAAATCACACAGTTGATTAAGTCACCTCAAGACGAACAACATTCTGATTTGTTGGTCTGTATTTTTTTTTCTCAATTAATACGATTACAGTAAACTGCGTCCTCTTCTTCTGTATAACTGTTTTTCCATTTGTCAAAAAAGTATTAAATGGTCTGTCATCCCCCAGAAAGGACTCTGTCGATGTTCATCACAAAACTGACTGATATTCATTTTCTTAGCATATTGAAACTGCCACTATCGTGGTCTTCTCTCAGATTTAGATGCTGATGTGTGTGCAAGCTCTCCTTGTTTTAATGGAGTTTGCATCGAGGGTGATGATCAGTATACATGTTCCTGTGATCCAGGATGGACAGGAGAGAACTGTGATTATGGTAAGAAAGTTGTGCCACTGATTGCTCTCTCTCTCTCTCTCTCTCTCTCTCTCTCTCTCTCTCTCTCTCTCTCTCTCTCTCTCTCTCTCTCTCTCTTTCCCTAGCCCCCTCCCTCCCTCTCTGACTCTCTACCTCTCTCTCTCTTTCTTTCCAATAGCTGTCTTCAAAGTACCAGAAATCCGGCAATGCAGGGTAAAGGACATCTTTAGTCTCATTTTGAGCAGCGCATTTTGCTTAAAAAACTCATGCAATTAATCGCCAGCCATGAGACTTGAACACCTTTTTCATTTAGTACACTTCTAAAATATCTCAATGTTTCGACTTTACTTCATTATTTCATTCATTGATTTTTTTTATTCCAAAATGGCCGCCATTTTGGTATTTCTTTCTTGGCTTGCAAAGTAGCCCTTTTTGCCTCGTTCTTATTTTGAAATATTTAACCTTGAACGAGGCAACAAGGGCTAATTTGCAAGAAAACAAAAGAACATTAAAATGGTGGCCAACTAAAAATGGCAAACAATAGGAACTTCAGATAACAAAAATTAGATTTGGCACACTGGATTATGATACACAATTAAACCTTATTTCACTTTACTGTGGACATCGCATCAATTAGTTCATTCACATCAAGATAACTCTCCCGATCTTGAAGGATTTTGAATAAGGTCCTAGTTAACTGATTCTTAAAACTGCGTTTTGGAAGATTTTTGAGATTTTCTGGGATGTTGTTCCAGATTTTTGATCCAATCCTTGAAAACGAGTATCTAAGTTGGTTTGTTCTCGAATAATTAACAACATGGTTACCAAGAGCTGATCGGGTGTAAGAGCTATGTATTTTATTTGTAGGCGTGAGCAAATCTGAGAAATTAGACAGAATGGAATTGTTGGAAACATCAACCATCAAAAGGAAGCATAATTTGAAATAGAGCATGTTAATTGGCAGGATCTTAGAAGATATGAAATAGGGGATAGCGTGTGAATTGAAGTTAGCAAAATCAAGAGAAAATGAGGGGACAGAGAGGGAGGCTCAAGGCGTTGGCCGGAATATGTTATGTCCACGAAAGTTATTTTTAGACGAGCGGAAGTCTTTGTTCTAGTGGAAGTCTGTCTTCTGAGACGTCCGCATGCAGTCTTGCCTCGCTCTCAGGTTCTTAGTGAAAAGAGAAAATGATGGCGCACGTGAAAGGCTGATGAATATATATTTTCTTTCAAACATCGGACCGAGGTTGGCCTGCATGCGGACGTCTCGGAAGACTTCCGCTCATCTAAAAATATCTTTCGTGGACATGACATATCCCAAGGGCTGGACCGGGAGCCTCCTTCTCTGTCCCCTCATTTTCTCTTGTTAAGCGTACAATCCGTTTCTGAAGTAATAGTATTTTATCCATACGGCACTTGGCTGCTTGACCCCAAATTAAATGACAAGGCCATAACTCAAGTAAGGATAAATAAGTGATTAGTAAATACAAAGTAATGTTGAAAAAGGAACAAAATGTTTAAGTCTACAAATAATGCCAACATTTTTTCTGATTTTTGATGCAATGTGACTGATATGGTGTTTCCAAGAAAGGCTGCTGTCGATCAACACCTCTAAATATTTTACATAATCTTTGCGCTCCCGATTAATAAAACTATTTACATGGTTATCATATATTTTCAGATTTACTTCATAATTTAGTCGTTTTTGGTAAGGATGGAAAATAACGAAGTTCGTCTTTTTGTGTAACGGGAGAGTTTATTTGAGTTTAACCTGTCATAGATATTCAATAATTCCTCGTTCACGATTGTTTCGAGTGATTTAAGACACTTGTTAGAACAAGGCAAATTTGTATCATCGGCCAATAAGTAGAAAGGTAGTTTATTATATAAATATCATTTATACAAATAAGGAACAATAGAGGACCCAGAGACGCAGCCTTCTGGTTTTTTTTTTCTTTTTTTAGAAATGTGATCCCCGATTTGTGTGGTCTGAATTCCATTTGCAAAGGTAAGACAAAAACCAGTCATTTATCACTCCTCGCACCACCGTAGTGTGAAAGTTTCTGCAGCAAGATGTGGTTGTCGACAATGTGGGAAGCTTTTTGCAGATCAATATATACAACCCACACGAAAACCATAAGGATGATAAATTAACATATTTTAAATATCCTGATTGTAGTTTTTGGCTTGATTTCTGTTCATTTCACCCGAATGAATGTAATGAGGCGTTAAGCTCCAACAAAATTAAGAGGCGTTCCTCTTAACCCTACACTGTGTATGAAGTCCCAAAGGAGTTCATGCATTTCTCTTGCTCAGGAAGGCCCCTTTGAGTGTATCCGTCTTCGTTGAAGATCTGCCGGTGAGAGACGAAACAAAGGGTCGGAAGGAGCAGGAAGAAGTGAGCCCAACGTGGATTAGGTGACTTATTTCTAAAGAGTGTAAGCACGCGATGTTTTTAGCCACGCACGAAAACCAGTGAACATTTTTCATACCAGGACAGTGGTCTCTACCAGATTTTCAAACTAATCGTCCCTTCTGGTGAAAAGATGCTTGCAGTGTAAATATGGTAGTGTGAAGACAAGTTATAAAACAGGAAAACAGTTCACTTCCGTATCTGTCCGTGGCTTACTCTGTTTACACTTCGACTTTCTTTTTATATCCAACAGAAACGTTATTTTGTGCAAGTCACTGTTATACAAAGACGCCAAGCTTTACTGGCCGAACATTGGAAAATTTGACAAGACAGGAGTCCGTGATTAGGAGCCTCAATATGACCTATATCCTTGAGTCAACCTTTCTATTTTTAGAACTAACCCTTCAGCAGGAGACTCATATTTACATCAGTTTACATCAATTTGCTCGATTTGCATACATTGCTTTTGTTATTTTTGTCTTCGTTTGACTTTATTTTGTCGATTATTATTTTTCTGATCGGCCATTTAAAACAGTGCGTGCAGAGCCGAAGAACTCGTGTCGTTCTAAAAATAGAAAGATACGTACGCGCAAAGGTTGACTCATAGGGTTTGTATGGGAGATGCAAGCTCCTATTCATGGGATCCTGGACAAGATCGCTTTCTCAATCAGTGCCGATCGTCGGAATTGTCGCAGACTCAACTGTAGATTACGGGATCATTGCAAATATAGATCAATAAACTACCACACTTTACTGACGACATTGGAAACCTCGTTGTTTTTGAAATGTCTGTCCGACACATTTTTAACGAGTCGGTCGTACTGGTTCCCTTCGAACGGCCCAACCGTCTAACCGCTGGCCAGATATATATCGCTTCTACGCACGTGTACGTCCTACAAAGTTCATACCCGCTCTTAACCTTTGTCGAGGAATCTAACTCAACACAGTGCAGTGGAATAACAGTTATTCTTTCCAACATTTCTCAGGCAGAGATGGATGACTTGAATGGGTCAACTGTTGAGAGGGGAAGGGTTTCACAGCTGGCTTTCATACCATTGCAATAGTACTCACTTTTCTTTGAGAGACGCGCTGTTTTAACTTCGCTTTAAGAACGAACATAATGAACAAGGATTGGGGGCGCTGAAATACCGAAGCACTTTTAACCGACCACAAAAGGGAACGTCCCACACCCCCCCCCCCCTCCTGAATTAAAGTTAAAATAACTTCTTGTCCACCCCCGTCTAGAGGGAGATTACTTTCAACCCCCCTCCCCAACCTCCGATCCTCCCTACATCCCTCTTTACCTTTACACTACTTCTGGTATGTCTGCATCATCAATAAATAAAACTTGGAAGCTGCGCTCCACATAATCGTCGCCTAATGAACCACCTTCACTTGAGGTATCATCATGAGAACTGGAGGGCATGTTTTCATCATCACTTTCGATGTCTTCATCAAATGTTCTTGCTACAGAACCATCTGCATGCTTAAGTATTCGCTCAACTAATTGTGCCTTGTTTCCAGATACCATTAGACCTTCTTGCCTTACCTTGTTTACATCACATACGGACAAATCTTGTCTGAGGGACTTGCTTTCCTGTAAATGCTTCGTTGGGGAAGCGGAAGTGTTTGTTCAAAACCAACTCGGGATTTAACTCAAGTCCTTGAATATATGTTTAATATTGTTGAGATAAACTGTTCATTTTTAGTACAAGGTTTTGAAGCTGTTAATATTAATATTTCTTAAAAGATTCCAAAAATTGATTTTGATTAGCTTACATGTAATATACAAGGAAAGGTTACGTTTATAGAAACGTTGGCCGTGTAGCACTTATATTTTAAACAGAGTTAACTGAATAGAGGGTAATGTGAAGTGCTAGAATTCTATCCCATATGAACCATGTGAGCGTTAGCCCTACTGATGGAAATGGGACCACACAAGGACAGAGAAAAACTCTGACCAGGGTGGGAATTGAGAAAATGGGATTCCCACCCTGGTCAGAGTTTTTCTCTGTCCTTGTGTGGTCCCATTTCCATCAGTAGGGCTAACGCTCACATGGTTCATATGGGATAGAATTCTAGCACTTCACATTACCCTCTATTAAGTTAACTCTGTTTTACATGTAATATACATTAGCTTGAGTCCATGGATTGAGATCAGACCTCTCAGTTTAACTTCTAACCCCCCTACAAATGTTTAATACATCTTACCCCCCTTACCCTGCGCTTTGGTTTAAGTTCAGGCCCCCCCCCCCATTAATCTTAGAACTCCCCCCCCTTCCAGATAATTATTGCACAGTCCCTAAGTCTAAGCCTTTACTACCTATTTGTATCAATAAAGGTCAGGGTAAATGCAACAGTTTATCGTTACCTACCTGAGGAGCAGCATTTGGGGCACACTTCGTGACGTTAATAGGCCATTTTACAGTTGTTTGCTCAGCGACCAAGCCTATGAATGGCTGCGAGGCTGCCGGTGACCTTGCATTGATACAGACCTCACTGCTTTTATCATGTAAATTGTGTTGTTGTAATGCTAATTAGTCCATATTAACATTACAAAACAGGGTCACCGGCAGCCTCGCTTCCATTGCTAGGCCTGGTAACTCAGCCACAACTGTGAAATGGTCTATTGTCTGCATTCCGCGACACAAGTGATATAAGAGCAAGGGGACACTTCGTGACGCTTATTGAAATCTACTTGCATCTAATCACGGCCATTTTGAAATCCATAATCAAAATTAATATCATAATCTCGACATGTCCGTGTCTTCTTGCAAATTTCCTTTTCTAGCATAAATATTTTAATGGATAAGAAGAAGCTTTGCATAAATTACCAACGAAACTCAGCTTATTTTGGAGTTTGGGTGACTTCCAAGCATGCGCGCAACCAAACAACTCAAACAGAGATACGTGAATGTAGTATGGCGGGGTGCTGTCAGTCATCAGCGAGGGTTACATACTTTCTTCTTTGGTCAGTAGTTTCAGTGATCAGGTTTTTTCTAAACTACCAAGAGTTCCTAATTAACTCTTCAGACGAATCTACATTTAGCGACCGACAGTTGTGTTTCAAACCGAGAGTGTCTATTCGTGACCTCAGCTTAATAATTGGCAAAGGAAATGTGACATCGACGATCAAGCTAGTGGATTGAAAAATTTAAGCCATGCAGTCGAGCATCAATATTATTTTACAAAGGCAAGAATGCTAAAAATAGCTTAGTATCTGAATAACGTAATTACAGCAACATGAGAAAAACAGGGGGTTTAAAAGGAAAGATCATTTCTTCGGATTTTTTAGCCTTACGTTCAGCAGCGTGCAGGATACTTGAAATCGATCCAAATATGCTATCGTGAATATATGTTGTTTTGCTTTCGACGAGATGAACAGTTGAAAACACATAGGGCTTGATTATAGAAGATTTCATAGTAGTGTATTTTTAACTTCATGACACAATCATTTTGTAGGCGAAAAGAAGATTATACGATGGCCCGTTTGAGAGGACTATTTAAATGAATCAGGGATAAAGTAGATTAAATTTTCATTGTAGAATTATACCCATCCTCTACGCATGCGCGCATGTACACATCAAACCGGCTGTGCCAGAGTTTACAAAGCATCTGTTTTTCTTTCCCTTTGTTTAATTTCTCCAACCGCAGAAAAGACATTATGAAGACGCTGGTTTCACGTTGTAAATATTTCCTTTGTCCCAGAATCTATGCGCCCGTTTTCCTTGTAGAAAGAAAGGCAACTTGTGGACCGAGCTTTCTCGATAATGCAGATGGCAGTGACACAAGCGTTTTTCCGACGGCATTTACTGGAATATGTGCGAGTTCGGACAATGTGCGAGTCACGCGAGCCATGTGAGCCATGGCTGCGAGTCATGCGAGCCAACATGGCGAGCCATGCGAGTCAACATGCGAGTCACACAGTTATTGAAAGAGTACCGTTTTGAAATGGGTGCTTAGACTCAATAAAAATGTTTATCAGCGCTATTTGAAATGGGTGCTTAGACGACTGCTTAGACTTAAATGCGAAATTTGCATGGCTCGCATGGCTCGCTTGCTCGCAGATTGTCCAGCCCCAATATGTGCAGCCGAGGTAAGAATTAAATGCGAGAATTCCCGCACTAACATTGCATATAACTCACTACCAAGTTATTGACTTGACTTTGACTTCAATTTACAGTGTCCCCAATTAGTGCTTCAGCGCTAGAACGTCTACGCACTTAAATAAAGTCCCCCTTTTTTTTTCTAAGGTGAACCTTGCGAAATGCCCTAAACTTTTTTTCCACTAATTGAAAACCATATTATTACTGAGTTAAATAAAGCAGTTCTAGAATTACGATTTGCGTTGCTTCATGGTACGGGGGCCTTAAACAATGCTCCGCAAATCTGTAAACCTTTTTTTATTTTTACCCACGTCATCATCTACCATGTTTTTTAACAGAAACTCAAGATAATGTTTGCGTAACCATACATGGAGTTCAATTATCGTTCAAGGAGTTGGGAGAATTCTCGGCAGTTATGCAAACCCTCGAGTGCGTCCAGGTTTGCATAACAGTCGAGAATTTTCCCAACTCCTCCTGATGTTTAGATGAGGCTATGTAAACACGGAAAATGCTTATCATTTAAGTTGATTTTAGAAATGATCTGGAGGTCGACACGTTTTTGCCCGCGTTATTGTCTTGAAAATTCTTTTTGTGCTCCACACGGCATTAAAGCGGCAGTCGAGAGGATACGCGGCGACAGTTTTTAAGAAAAAAAAACTGGTATCTACATGCAGACTGCTATGAAATCAATAAGAAAGTTCATGAAAGGAATAAAGTGCAATAATTTGACAGGGTACGGTTCGGTGTCTATTAAAAGACGATACTGAGAAACCACTAGAAATGCTAAGATTGAAAATCAAAAACCCAGAAGGTGCTCTTATCAACAAAAGTGTCTTTTCAAATCTGACGTTTCTTATAAATAACTCATTATGGTTTCGGCTTAGTTGGCGGCTATCAAGACCACTTACTTATTCGGAAACGTAGAATATTCTTGGCTCAATCAGTTTTTTCGTACAAGTATGTGCCGATGATAAATAACTGTTTTGGGGGCCTCACGCAACGACATGTCGCTGTCAATAATAAACTTTATTTAAGTGTCAAGTGTATTTAGCGCTGACGCACTAATTGGGGACAGTGTACGTATTCAGAGAACAAATCAACTCAACTCATATCAAACTATAGGTTGGTTTTTGAAAAGACGGGAAAACCGGAGGAGTACCCGAAACTTTTCAGGCTTTTTTCGGGTGTCATAATTCCCTCTGTATCTTAAGAATGGAGAGATTTCAAGTCAACAAACTTCACTATCATTTTGCTTTTAATTATCTTGAAAACATGTTTCTTTAGTAAAGACCAGCTTACGAAAACAAGCGGAAGGCAGTTTCGTCAACAGCTTTTCAGGCCCAAAAAGTTATCGGGACGTTCGAGAAATGGGCCCAGAGTAGCGAACCAACAAATTCAACCCTCTTGTGACGCCAAGTCAAAGAATCCACACTATAAAGGCGCTGTTACACTATGAAATGTTTCGTGCAACTTGTCTCGCAATGTTTTGGTGACATTGTGGCGGGACAAGTTGCACGAGACATTTCACAGTGTAAAAGCGCCTTAACGCACTGATGAAAACGGACACCTTTTGAAAACGCTCCAGTTTAAGTGTTGACTGGAGAAAACGGATCCCTTTGAAAACGATGAAGTCAGGGGGTGGGAAACTTTTGAAAACGCATTTACCAGTATGTGAATAGATGAAAGCAAAAAAATATTTAAAAGGGTGACGTAACTGAAAGCGTGGGAAACTTTGAAAACATTTGTTTCATTGTTTTTTAACGTTGTAGTGTGAATAGCTGAAAACGTTCGTGTGGATGAAAAATGTTTTCCTTCGTTTTCGCCGAGAAGAAAACGGAGAGTTTTGAAAACGAACTAATGTGGATGAGGACTCAATGATCATGATAAGTGAATGATGTGCATGAATCCCACAGAAAGGACGGTTGATGATGTAGTCTTAAATTGTGGGTTGAAGTAAACAATCATACTTAATTGTCTAGCGCCAAAAGCATTTGTATAAGTTCGGCTTTTTACATTCGCCAGGTGGAGTTAGCTGTAATGTTCGGAAGTTACTGATTAAAATTCATTTTCGGCTTCGGCTGGCGTGTAGATCAAAATAGCGTTTTCAAACCCGTGTTTTCAACTGTATGATTCAAATACTAGTCTCGAACAAATCATATCGGTCATTATAACACAAAAAACAGTCCGTTTTTTTTTTTCAAAAGAACAGGCACTTCAATAATATCTGCCCACCAGGGAACAATGTTTCAAATCAGGAAGTTAGATTTCAATTGCGTTCATGCAGTAGGAACCGTTTAAATTAGTTTTCTCGTCTTTAAGAATTTCCCTTATCTTGCTGTTGCTGTTATTACGAAACCTAAATACTTTTCATTATGTGAGGGATAGGGGCGATTTGCCTGCACGAAATATTTTTTTGCGTTTGCAAAAAAGCGCATTTTAAAGAAAATGCAGTTTAGAGTCGGATAATGTAGAGATGCGTTCCTTAAACTAAGTAGACTTCTCATATTATGCATAAAAAAACACCGATGAGAAACTTAATTATATGCGTTCTTTGAATTTAATTGCAGGATGTGGAAGCGAAGATTGAATTAAAACACCGAGTAAACGACTAAGTGTGGTATCTAAAAAAATCTTGAAAATAAGTATATATTTTGCAGCAAATTGTTCATTGTTCTTTTTCAAACCAAATTATCGCAGCTAGGAAGACCCGATTTCATTGCGTTTTTCATTCTAATTCAAAATATAGTTGTTATACACGTTGAAAATAATTAAACCGCAATTAAAATCCTCTTTTGGTGTATCTTGCTATGTCTCGCTTGTTCAGCATTAATACTTAACAGACCCTTAATTTCTACAAAGATCGCTTTATATGATACCACGCATTAATGCAGTTTTAGATTGTCTTCTAAGACAGTTTTCTAAGACATTTTTCAAAGGCAGGCCTACTTACTTCAAAGTAAATGATGAGATGAATTTCATTCGTTGTTACAAATCTAAGATATGTAAGTGTTCGAAAGCTTTGGTATCATAGGCGAAAATGGCGGCCTAACCCGTCTTATCAGATATATCCGCAATTTTGAGTCTTTGCCGTAAGCAGTCTGTAGTTATTACATATTGTTTATGTTACCATGAGTTATTTTGGATCGACGTGCGTTTTACACTAAAGCGTTGGAGCCTCGCTTAGGTTCCAGATTTTTCTTGATTCTAACTGCAAATGCTTCGTTGTCATTTATAAGTGGCATGACCAGATGTAGCGGAAGCGCTGAACTTGAATTGATTTTCTGTAGGTAGAACCACTCTATCCTTTTAGTCCGTTGCGAAGAACGCGTAACCATTGAATTGTTTGCAAAGACAATCATGGAAACTAACTTCACGGAAGCCCTTTTCTCCGGAATCACACTGGCGAATCGTACCACAGTTTCTGTGGTCGCAGATGTTGGAGTTCTATTTCTCATCAACATAACCGCTATTGTTGGAAACACAGTATTAGGCATTTCTTTCTACCAGAATGGCCTCCTTCGATCAGTCACCAACGAGCTTGTCTTGGCGCTAGTTGGTAGCGATATCCTCATGTCCCTCGTCGCTATGCCCTTATCCGAGGGATCTCTTATTGCCGGGGAATGGATTTTCGGATCCAACCTCTGTCACATCCAAGGATTTCTTGTCCATTTTCTTGCATTTTTCTCGCTTCAAATCATGGCGCTGACTGCTGTAAACCGGTACTATCGAGTTATGAGGCCATACTTGTACAAAAAGATCTTCACTCCTGGCCAAACTGGATTAATGATCATGGCAGCCGGTTTGTTCTCCTTCTCGATTTTAGCAAGTATAACTTTCGGCCAACAAGGTAACCTATTTGTTTTTCATCCAGGAAAGGCAATCTGCGTAAGTTTGCATCGATCAGTCAGAAGCAGCCAGGTATACACCATATTCTCTGGTATCGCGTTCGTCTTCCTCCCAGCCTTCATAATCATCTGGTGCTATTTTCAAGTGTTCAAAGCAATCAGAAAACACTTCAGACGCCTAGCTGAAAGAAACATCAACTCGAATTCTCTTTCAAGTCTGAACTCAGCAGAGATCATTGTAACTCGCACAGTTTGTGTTATTGTCATCGCCTTTTTTCTCTGCTGGATTCCCTGCCTTGTCATTGACTTCGTCGATATAATGCGAGACGATTGGTTCAACCGTCGTGTTTACTTGGCCTATGCATATTTCGCTTATACATCCAGCGCAATAAATCCATTCATTTATGGAGTGATGAACAGATCTTTTCGTAAACAATTTTCGAAGATGTTGAAGTGTTATTGAACTGCGCCGTTAATTGCTGAACTTTGCAAGCTTGGGACAAACGCAAATAGCTTCTAAAGATCTTAAGAACTGAATGAATGTTGACTTGCACTACATTGATCTTTCTAAATATTTGACTCTTTTCTTAATATTTTTCTCCAATCTTGTTCCTTCTCGTGCTCACGCTTTTGTCTCTATAATTTTATTTGATTAACTTTAATTCATTTTTCTGTTCTGTTCATGAGTGTGACATGCATTTTTATGGAAAGAGCAAATAATATTTCGCCTTGCTAATCCGCAACTTTTTGAATCCGCTCTCCAGAGTGGAAAGTTTCGAATACGCAAAGAATTTGGAATCGTGTGGACGCTCGAATCCGGATGTGTTCAAATCCAATGACGTCACAAACTCACATCCAATCAGTTTACTCCATAAATATTCAACACGGCCGCGGACAACCCAGTCTCCGACCTAATTAATGTATACTGTCTACAATGGTAAGGGACCGTGCAATAATTATCAGGAGGGGGGGGCCCTAAAACCAGAGGGGGGGGCCTTAAGTTAAAATAATGGAAAGGAGGGGGGGGCTCTACATTAGATTTCTCAAGTAAGTTGAGGGGGGGTCTTAATTAAATTTCACAAATTCGATAATGAATAAATAAACATTTTCCAAATAGACAGATGCCACGCCTTTGACTATCCATAATGTCTAAATATTGCATCAACATAAACACATGCTTTAACTTATTTAGAATGTCAACATATGATAGATTGAAACAATCGCTCATGCACAGAAGTCACAAAAATAACGTTTTGAGCTTTGCCAATAAAACATTTGGCATTTAAGAGGTCCCGCAGACATGCCAGGTCTGTTCTTGATTTAAACAGCGAGAGGGTTTCTAGGTCTACAGTTTCTAGCTGAGGAATGCCACATACTTCTGTTTCATAGTTGTCATCAATGGGTTCACCTCCCAAAGACCGAAAAATTATACAGGTTCGGGTCCTACGGCTTTCTGAGGCAGCAATCCTCTTCTTCTCCCTTTTTTTCTTCTGTTCCTTCTTTTTTCTTGATTTGGATGCTTTAGATTTGGCACCAATAGGAAATGTCGCTTTATATTTAGCCATCACCCTATCCAGGTCTTCTACAAGATGCAGAACGTTTAAACCGACATGAGACTTTATTGAATGACGTTGTTCAGCATTAAAATTGTGTAAACAGCTGAGCCCAGTTTTCAGTGTTTTTCTAACTTGGTTACGACAGCATTAAGCTTGTCCTGGATATCATTTGCCTCTTGTTTGCAACGTCTGATGTTGCTATCATCATGGGGAGCTGGCTTGTAATCCTCTCGGAGAAACCTTCCTGCACAAGCAGGGTTGTCGGATAAAAGATATTGGTATCTGTTCTCAAGTTTTTCAATATCTAAAGGTACGGGTTAGAGAGGGGGGGGGGGGGCACATCATAATTTTGAGAGAACGTGAGGGGGGGGGTCACAGCTAATCTTGACGCTGCTGGAGGGGGGGACCTATCTAATTTTTCCTTTGGTGAAGCTCATTTTAGGACCCCCCCTTCCTGATAATTATTGCACAGTCCCTAACTGAAGCGTGGTTGATGTAATTTCATTATGATCGCGGGTGCTGCCGGGAGTTTCACTATTACCGTCAATTTGGCATGCTTAGTGCTTGATAGGGATTATGGGTTTTAAAATCCGAACCCCAATGCCTGAACTGGCTAGACTCGAACCTGTATTATCACCCGCTAAGAAAATGTTGGTTGCCAAACGTCAAGAGAAGCTAACCATTGTAAAATCAAGGACTGGATTTAACCACTATTCAGCAATGATTTCATATATACTAATTAGTGTTGGTAAATAATCGGTACAATTGTCAGCCGGTTGAGCTTTAGTGGTTAAGTGGATAAAAACATTTCCTTTTAAGTGGGTGCTCCGGGTTCAAATCCTGTTCGGGAATGCAACGTTTACGTTTTTCTGCTAGAAAGCCAAGAGCACCCGCCATCATAATGAAATGAAAATCTAGACAGTCTACATTAACAGGCTTCAGTTACCATTTTAGACAATATACATTATTACGTGGGAGATTGGGATGCCGCGGAACGAAATGCCATCGCTTTCGCACTTCGCACGACTGATGGCGCATGCTCTGTTGGCAATAGTCACATAGGAGTCCTAGATACTAGAACGAATCCGGATACGTGTGGGCGGGCAAAATAGATTTGAATACGCTACGTGTGTACGTGAAAACGTTTTAATCCCCAGAGAAAAAGTAGCAGATTCAAGAATATCCGGATGCTTGTGGAGGGGCCTAAGTAGCTCGCCCTTGCGGACTCGTTAATCGATAAGAAATCCGTGATGCCGAAAGTAAAACCAAAAACACAACGATGGCACCGTCATAGTCAATCTGTCAACTTTCGTCAAGCACATGTTAAGCTTTCCCAAAACGATGAAGAGCTGCGAAAACGCGAGCAAGACATCCCGGTGCAAGAACCAGAGGTTTATCACTGCTTGATTTCAAGATAAATTCGCCTTTCAATGTGATCAAAGGACGGGGTACGTTGTATTTTGCTGCATATATTTTTATTCCTGATAACCTTTTGCTATATTCCTTTTCCATTCAGGTAGTTTGGTGAAGGGAACTTTACTGGTCGACTGTTAATTTGTATCCCCAGTTGTCAAAAATAAACTACTTTTCTTCCTTTTTACCGTCATTTGACTTTAAAGTCGTCGTTCTTTAAAATTACAGAGAGTATGTTGGAGTGAAAAAAACTTTTTCTATGAGACACGAGCGCTTGTACTGCCGGCAGACAACACTTCATGTCGCACTTCTGTGGAGGTATATCTATGACAAAATGCAATCCCCTGTAATTGATAAAGTAATTTCCAAATCGTGAATTAGAAACAGTTCCATAGAACGTGGTCTGCCCTGCAGGGGGCATCCCACGTTGTAAAATGGGGTCCGTTTGTTTTCCCTCGTATCCACAAATTGTAACGTTTGTTATTATTGGCTAGTTTCTGTAAGGTCTGGAAAGTGTAAATTTTTGGAATATAACGGCATGTTTTAGAGGCCACGTGTTCATTCTACGTCATTCACATGTTATGATGCTACATGCCATGCTCATTGTCACTTTTTGTGTTCTCTACGTTCGTTTCCCGAAATCGGAGGTACACAAAATAACTTTTACTCTAGATCGCCTGCATTCGCGCAAGGTTAAGTGCTGATTTCTATTTAAGCCATTAGTACCTGTTACAGCTTTCATATCGTCGTAGCAATCGGTTTCACGAAAGGTATTTGGTGTTTTTTGGGGGGCTTTTTAGCGGTCACACAACGTGTCAAAACTACCGAATGGCACCAAATAATCCCCAAAAATTTAGTTTGTAATTCCTTTTTGAATTGGATGGAGTCTTCATATTAACTGACTGGTAAAATATTTCAATTTTTCAAAATTAAGAATTCAATTCAGAGCAAGTTTCAATCGAGTGTCGTAAACCCCATACCAAAGTAATTACTTCAGCCAATTAGAAAAAACGCAGACAATCCGGTAAACCCATCAAAACCCCAAGTAATTACACGTAGCCGACACAGGGCGCGGGAAAATGTGCACGCGCGAGCCACTATTGGTTTTGGTTCCACTTCTGATTGGTTGAAAAAGTGGCGCGAGAACTTTGAACCAATCAATGAGTGAACTAATCATAAACAAAGCAATTTGTTAATTACTTTCGACACTCAATTGAAAACCACTCCATTTTCGTAAATGCGCGCAATTAATTGAGACCAAAACAAGATACTTTGTTAAGGTTACCGTATTCAGTTAAGGGGTGTCTTCAGTGAAATGGATGCAGCGCTTTCCGATTACGGCGCAGATATTTCAACCCTTGTATTAAATATTTTATTTATTATATTAAAGAAAATGCTTTGTTTTTCTTGAGGTTGAAACGCGAAGGTACAAATTCCAATTCAATGGGAATTTCATATTTGGGCAATTAATTTCTTTCATTAAGTATGTCACCCACAAAAGATCTTGTCGGGGCTTTCCTTGATTCGATCAAATTCAAAAGTTACAGAGCACTACGAAAAAAGCGCTAACTAAGAACTTTAGGCAACCGCGAGGAAAAGGCTGTCATGGAAAAGAAATCATTGTAAAATCCCAAAACCTGGTTTGTCGGAAATAGGTTTATCTAGCTACAGTCAAAATTTGATTGCAATCAAGCAAAGTGTATTTAAGTTGAAATCTTTACATTGTTATCTTTAAGACAAAAATTAATGTCCTAACACTTTCACCATAATTGGCCAATCAGAAGACCCACTTTTTCTCCGGTCACAGTTGTCGATCTCTCACAAGTTTTAGCTTTCCTCTAGCTTCATTGTGACACATGTTTTCCGAGCCGATCGGTGTTCATTCTAAACAGAAAAAGGCCGCGCACATCGATCTCATCAAACGCAGCAGCAGAGAAAAAGTGGACGAGGACCAAAGCAAAAGCTTTCAACAAAAGCACAATGTGGGATGTGCGTAAAGCCCATCGCAAATAAATGGCAACGGCGATATCAATGATATCGGAAAGCGGGCTGGTTATGTGAATCGTTTACATTGTATTTCCCGTGTCCCTCCCTGGGTCCCTCCCAGGGTCCCGTCCAGGGTCCCCCCCCCGGGGTCCCCTTTCCTAAAAATAGGGACCCTGCAGGAGTTTAAGCGGGACAAAGCTGACTTGCGCATACGCTCCACGACTAGAGTGGAAAAATCCTTGGTGATATCTCTGTCCATTTCATCAACGCACGTTGAAATTGAAACTCTTGAAATGGTGGCCCTTTGACAATATTGTAAATGCATTTTTAAAGTTGTTTGCCTCGAGACAGATCTTACAGGTCGTGATCTTTTTGTCGGCATCATAGGCAAGCTATGCGTATTTTGATCGCCATGCATTCACTCTGAAAAACATGGTCTTTCTTCAATGAAATGGCTTTTTGATCTTGCTTGCATGCTTCGTTGCCCTCTTCATTGTCCTCTTAACCAGCGAACGTTTCGATGATCTTCTACACTTAAATCCATGGTACTTTAGAGCAAACGAAAGAATCTAATTTTCTCCGTGCCACGACGAATAACATGAATCCGCACTCTAAATTATCTGGTTACACAAAGTAACCACCAGATCCAATATGGCGGCAAAGATGTCGAAGCTGCGCAACACTACATGCCATTAGGGACAGCGCGTCACCCACGACTTGTTTCCTCAAAATTTCATGAAAATTACATGACGGGTGGCTTACATCACACTGAAGAAAAATGAAGAAAAACAAACATTTTATAAAAGCTAACCATTCTTGAACAAGTGCGTAGGCTTAAACAGTGTATATCAGTGCTACAAACCCACAAATGGTCAACTTTGCGTGCATTGGAACCTTTTGCTCCGTTGATTTTGGCTTGGGTGACGTGCTGTCTCTAACAAAATTCCGTAACACTCGTGTGACGAAGGCAAAAGTCAATAAAAATGAAGGCTTTGAAGAGCATTGAATACTTTGATAATCTGTTTTCATTCAGTTGAAGAAGCAAAAAACTGGAGTATTCGCTGGAACCATTAAAAGACTGCTAACTTACTCTAAAAATCTGTTTCGCTCGTAGCATCCTTGTGCGCCCAGTGGACGTATTTGCACTGGTGGCTCATGATAATGCGCCATTTTTATTTTTCTTGCGGGAATCCCGCAAGGGTGCGGCCTGGTGAGAATACTGTTCGCTGATATGCTTCGTTAGAGGAGTCTGAAGGCCAGTTCTGCTAATATGATCCTTCCGCTATACTCTCTTTTTCCTATTGCTAGTGTCAGACCTCGGATATTCACGAGGCTTGTGGGTCTTCAATGCTTAATACTTTTTTTAAGTACGATTTAATGACACAAAAAGTAAAATATGATGCTTTTATATACAAATACCTCAACGAGAATTATTTGATGTTTCCCGCGAAAAGCGCCCCGAAAGTCTGTCTACATATGCTGTCAATAAAAAAGGAATTCCTACTTCCGGGGAAAAGTATTTTACTAATATCTCTGGAAATATTTGGTCTTTTTACATACTTTTTTGCGATCGACAGGTGTGACCTCTTTACTTAAAATCCAAGACAAAAAAAAATTGGAAAACTTTCTTGGTTTGTTCCATGAACAAGAAATAGCCTTTCTTTTGGAGGTACAATCTAGGTACCAACGATATGATCATCATCCTGAGCGATTGTCCGTGTCATCACAGAATGAAGAGGTCCAGTAGAGGTTGGGAGGGTTCATTCCACTCCATCCGCTGCAGCTTTTGCGATTTCCCTGACATTGGGAGCTTCCTTGGAAATCTGGTTGATACAGATTCCCCAAATCTGGTTGATAAGTCTTGACTCGATCTTCCAAGCGTAACTGCAGCCACCAGCTCTGTTATCTGTGTCATCACGAAAATGCTTTGTCCAGTCAGGGAAAAGGGTTCAGCCAGTACACGATTCTCGTGTTCCCGGCCTGACATTGCGAACTTCCCTCCGTCTCCCGGAAAAAAAACTTCACGCCGTATTGTGCTCATTTGAATGAGAATTTCGCTTTGCTCTGACGAAACGTCCGCTATTTAATCTTTTCGAGTTGCGTAGCAATAGGCCATTTTCGAAATATCAATATTCAGCTTGATAGTGAGCCAGAGTGGACAAAAACAATAGAAACAAGTTTCAATGAATGTGACAGATATTAGTATATCATCCACTTTCCTTTGTCTTTGTTCTCTAAACCTCTCTTTCAAGTGAGATGGATTTTAATATGTGGGAAGTGGCCTAACCGACCTTTACCGACTCGTTGGATAAACCAGAATTTCAACGTGATCTGAGTCTACCGATCACATTATATTACAACTTGCAGTTGGATCGAGAAATCACCACCACATGGTATTCACCAGCGGGTTATTTGTACTGAAAGTCACTTAGGCTATTGGGTGTTAAGCAAATTTTTCCTTTGTGGGCTCGGTGTGGGCAGCGAAAAACATACCCTGAATGCCATGCAGAGAAACCTTTTTTCAAGGTCCGAGACGCCACACTCATCCTCCCAAATATTTGCGATTAACATTCAGTAGTTTCTCTTATTCATGTACTTTGATGGAGTTCACGTTGTTAAACATGATATACTGTAAACAAGAAAGAAAATGTTTCATGTGAGCGGTTCAGTAAGAATACATTTGGCAAGGAAAGATTGGAACCGCCATAAGAAAGTGAGCTACGCTTTAGTCAGCACCGCGATCATGGATGGCATGCATGCCGCGGAACTCAAACTAAAAGACAGTTTCTTTGCGGCTATTGTTATGGACGCAACGCGATACAATTAAATCTTATCGAGGACTTATTTATTCTAGTAGAATATACGTTTTCAAAAATACTAGAGACTAGCAAATAAAATACGTCCGCTATACAGGGCTAATTTCGAGACAATTCCTAAACAAGGGCTAAACTATAGAATACAGAACATATTTGGCAGGTTAAAAGTGCCTCGGTGACTCATAAGTCAAGTAGAAAGAGTCTTTTCTTAGTGGTTAGATGGCTTGTCAGTCATTAATTTACAAGCTACCGAAAGGGTGATGCAGCAGCTCTCGTAAAGTATAATGTGATTGGCTTGCTACCCTAGCCCAAAACCAATGACTAAACAATTAAAACAATGAGTTACACTTAAAAAAAAGTAGAAGCAGCTTACAGTACCAAACAATAACACTAGGTTACGAGAGCTGCTACACTACTGCACCGAAACGCTCAGCAACCAAAATATATACCTCTCCAGCTTTTATTGCTTCTAGGAATCCCAAAACCCTTGTACCTTAACGCTATGCGTTACAAGAAATTATTTTGAACTCAGTTACAGGCAAAAAGTAAAATAAAAATTAGACACTGCGAAAACACGGCGTATGCTTCTTCATATTTTCCGTCAGGGTGATTGTTTGGGCCAATCGGTGCCCTGTTTAATTTTTTGAGCACGTGATTAGAGCACATGGCGCACGAATTTGTGTTGATCCGCTTTGTTCAGAAGAAAAAATTTACTCAGATCCGGAAGTCAGAAAAATTTGTTTTTACCGTTCGTTCGTTCCTCGGGAATTGTACCGACTGTGTCTTCGGTGGCTCATTAATCAAAGCTGAAATAAATGTTGTGTTCAACAAAACAAGTGGGATTCTCTGTGCTGATATCCCAAACAGTGACCGGTATCTAAGCATCAGAAAACCCAGTGTGTAAATTAAAGTGGTAATCCACCTGTGGGTTAGACTGTTCAATGATTCTGTTGAAATGTGAGTGCTACGCGGCCAATATATTCCTTCTCAGAAATCGAAATCTAGGTTACTGGGTCAGCCCGCCTCCGGCCTCAGTTGAACAAAAAGTTTTTCATAAAGGATTTGCGGTTAGGCGAGATCTCTGAAGACGAACCAGCCCAGTAAATCGAGCATAAGCAGACTGAAGCTTTCGAGGGTTTCAGTGACCTAAGCCGGATGTTTTTGTGCATCAAATAACCAACTGAACCAGGTGGCTTAGGGAAGAATATCTCGAACGTTTATCGATTATCAGGACACTTTTTTTTTTAAATATGGGACTGTTGACATGATATGACACTGGTATGACCAGTGCAAATTTTCTCAAACGAGAATAACTTCATTGTAGTAGTTGTACCGGAGCAACTGAATTCTCCTGATAACGGTATTACAAGTCATTCTCTCGAAAAAAGATTGCTGCAATGCTATTAATTAGGCTGAGGAAGAATCGGCGGTGAGATGAAAGCGTGCCCGAATAACTGAGGACCTCTGAATTTAGAGAAATTCATAATTGGATACGTGTGCTTGTAAATATCTGTAGTTTATTCCAGCTGCGATGTAAAATCCTGATTAAAATTAACCTAAGTAGGAACGGGAAATCAAATAAATATCCCCTCGAGGCATCGAGGATTTGCCCTGGCATGTATCTTGCTAAGACGTGATACTGAATGAGCTCGGAATTTCTCTTTTTCCTCCTGCGTCGGAAAGTGGCCAATAAAAGTGAAGTCACGGTAACTCAGTGGCTGAAAGAACATGGTAAGAAGTTATATGGTGTAACGTCTTGTTGCGTTTGCTTGCATAAGCCGTGAATTAAACATCACTGGAGACTGTGTTTACCCGATGGACAATAGGCGATAGTCATGTCTTCTTTTGCAATTTACCATTGCACCCTATTGTGCCATGTTTCATGTTTACTGGTGCAGCTGTTTTTGATTTATGCATTGAGAATGTTTTGCATATTGCATCGATTTTCTTTTTGGACTCTTAGAGAGTCTATCACTCAACTCCAGATTTCGCGAGGCCGTTTTCTCTTTTTTTCCCCTCAAAAAAAACTTTTGAAGCCTTTATTCCTAAGAAAACCCAACCATTGCTTGACAGAAGCAAAATTGAGAAAATTTTCTCCTTTGATTCCACGAAAGACCGAAAAACAGTTTTTAGATCATATAATAATAATTATCAGAACTTATACCCCCAAGTAGTGAGACTAATCTGCATTACTGTGAGAAAACGTACCCTACATGGTAAGGTTAATTACTTTTTTGGTGGGTGATGGTTTTGTCTCTTACAGCGCGATCATGATCATTGAGAAGCATTGTTGAAGCAAAACCAATGAGAGAGCATTTATTTGTCATCAATTTAGCCCGAGTTCAAATCCTGGATAACTCCATGGTGAATCGAGTCGTTTGTTGAGTCAAGTTGTTTGTTCAGAGTATCTGAATTGTTCTAAGAGCAACAAACGCCTATCTGCAAAAATTTGGTTTTATGAAATGGTAAAGGTAAATTAATCATCGTAAGAAAGATTTGCGGGTCGCCGTTTCGCCCGTTGGCCTTTCGTCAGGGCGAATTGTGGGATTTCGCTCTGACGAAAGGCTAACGTTGAAATGTTAGCTCGCAAATCCGATCTTTTTTGACGGTGGTTAAATTACTTTATTGACTTGTTTGACTAAAAAAAACTACGGTGTTTCACTCGCCCACCGACGAAGCAAAAAATTTTTAAGGGGGCTATGTCACGTTACTTTAGGGTGTTTTGAGGAAATCTGTGGCTAACGAGTTAAAACTTGAAAATGGTAATGTAGAATTCCGTCAGTAAAATGATAAAATTATCGTTATATCACAAAGATGATTCTGGATTTGTGTCTATCCATGGTCTCTTTCCTTTTGCTGTTTTTCGTTTATGTTGTTCAACAATTTTAAGTGGTTATTGCAATGTTTCACTCAATTTTTTTGGCATTTTGGGTGTCACGAAATTACATCATTTTGCGTGACATTGCCCTTTTGGCAACCTCGTTCCCAGGGTCTCTCTTGTAACAGGTTACAAGAGAGACCCTGGGAACGAGGTTGACCCCTTCGGTTTTCGACCTCTAATGTAATTGGTATGCTTTATCAACAGACCACATTTTACACAAAGAAGAACATCTTTATTTTGTATCGGATGTAGTCAGTGTAATCCATTTAACTGAGACCCACGGATGGAAAGGTGACAACAAATTCAGTGCTTTAACCGCGGCCTGTAATGTAACATTACCTTTTTCCACTCATTTCAAATTGCTTATTTTAAAAATGGCCTCGAGTTCTTCAAGTGAGTATTGAGTGTGAATGTCTCAAGTTTCTCTTGCAAGGTGTTGAAACTACTTACCGCACAATGCCTCTGATCATTAACTTGATGTTAGCAAATTGATTCGATCATTAAGTTTCTTTTTCTTGGTCCCTTTGAGCAATATAAAATGTTGAAATTTTGTAGCTATTTTAGCAAATTAATCTATAATAGAAATGCTTAAGGAAAATCTAACTTTTTATAGGATCTCGCAAGAGAAATTTAAAAGTGAGAAAAAGACAGTCGACAGATTTGTCTCACAATTTTACAAATCGTATATTTTAACTTGAGCAGAAGAGAATAGAATCTAGTGGCAAGCAATAAAACTTGAATACTCCCCCTCGAATTTTTGGAAAACGCATTGCATTCGTCTCGTAAAACTCCATAAGCACCTGAGAACCTGTCAGCACTCGGAACAAGTCAAGTTGAAAACGAGCAACATCTCCTTGGTAAATATCCCATTTTTCAATCAACATAAATATCGAATTTCCGGTCCTTTATAATAACATTTATACATATTAATTTTTAAAGCTTGTTGAAATTTAGTCTATTTTACGTTCTAAGCTCTTGCACTAAGAAATGAACATATAGAATAACGTAGAAATTTTTTCTCCTTTTTTGACATGCGACACTATTTTTTTAAAGGGAACGCAAATAGTCGTTGTATATTTCCAAGACAAAGGAATAAATGAGATACACCAAGTGTACCAAAGCCTGGCTGGGAATCAAGTATTGTTAAAATTGTGGCCACACTGTATGGTTGATACAGTGCCGGGAAAATAAATTCATACATGCTTGTTCGTGGTAATGAAATGCTTTCCGTTCAATAATACACTAATGTTGATTCTTGGAAACGCTTCTAACAGACAGAGGATCCCATGGGGAGGGGAGGCTAGGGCGATTACGTAAATGAAAAGCCTCATAAAAAAAAGCACTAGGCAACGAGAAGAAATTCAAGCAAGCCGCACTTTCTTTTGGGAGTTAAACAGAACTAAGGGAAAGATAAATTCTTCAAGAATTTTGTGTTGTTTAGACATTCGTGGAGCCAGCGATAGGGAAAAATCTTATTACTTTGCATAAGTAGAATTTACCAGCCACCTCTTCCCCGCCATAAACTCTGGTGGCTTGTTCTTCCTGACTTGTCCTGTATGCCGCAAATGTTTTGCCACGTGGAGACAACTGTTTGTTTAATGAGCCACACTGTGAATCATCTGTGACTTTAAATATTCTTTGGTGTGGTTTTGGTTTGATTCCCAGAGTTGTGATAATTAGGGTCATTAAGAGCCAATGAGAATTTGTCATTTTCGTTTCCAACAGCGAATGTTCCATGGTGCCGACGAAAAGAATTATCGTGCGACGGTGAACCGATGCTATGGAAGTTAAAAACCTTGCTGAGACAAGGGCACATTCGGACAAGATATTTGACGTACCCTCTCCTGAAACGTCGTGTGAGTGTTCCATAAACAAGTGGGTTGAGACAACTGTGAAAAATGGAGAGGAGAAAATCGAACTTGGTAAAGACGTTCTTTGAAATACGTTGCTCTCTTTCACCGCCGAAATGCCCCATCATCCAAGAAAGTTGGATAGGCAGCAAGCAAATCGCAAATACAAGGACGATCACCGCCACCGTTTTTAAAACCTGAATGTCTTCATGGCAGACGTTAGTGCGAAAAGGCCCGTTGTCTTCGCACCTGTGATTTTCATTGAGGATTTTGCCTGGACCGTATCTCTCCGTGCTGGATTTAAGTAGGTCTACCGCGATCCGGATGTACGCTGCAGTGATGATGATTAAAGGAAGAGAATACTGCAGCACAAAGAGACAAACGGTGTAGACTTTGGCTCCGGTGTTGAAGTCCCATGTTTCTTTGCATTCGGTTCCAAAGCCACCTTTAGCAACAATTACAAGTGGAAGAACAGCCAAGAAGGAAGCGATCCACAAGCCAATTAACCAGATGACAATCTTCCATCTGCGCATCACGGGCTTAAATGGATTTGTGATGACATAGCACCGATGGACTGCCATCGAGGTCAAAGTGAACACACTGACGAAAAACGTGACTGTGACCATTGGTGAAATGGTCTTACAGAATGCCGTCGAGTGGTGAAATTTGATGAACATTTTAACGAAATACACTGGAAGGAAACTGATCATAAGAAGGTCCGAAATGGCCAGGTTTGCAATAAACAAGTCATTGACAGTCCTGTGTTTCTTGGCTCGGACCACCAACAGCACCAAGACATTGCCAACGGATCCCAGGAGAAACGTTAATACATAAACACATAGCTGGGCCTTTCCTTGTGGAGTCTCCAGTATCCGGGATGAACCTTCTCTTCCTATGGCATCGGTATCGTTTTGCATGGCTAATGCGGCCATTTTAGAGTCCGTGATGCCAACTTCGCTGCTAAATTAATATGCGTCGGCAAGTCTACCCTTTTCCCACCAAGCCACTTCTATGGTCATACACTAAACCCTTTTTAGTACTTGATCTTTAGGATCCTCTTATACTCTGCACAGCATCGACCTCAATTAATCCGATGTCACGACTGTGAATTCATAATTGTTGTCGCTTGGTTACTATAGCCTTCATTTGCGTAGTAAACTCCTCTTTGAAGTGGGCCAGGTTTGTCACAACCTTTGGTCTTTGACGGAGATAAGTGATGACTAGTAAAGCACAGAGATCTTACACTTTTGCTGCTTCTGTTAGTCTCTTTCTTTTTGAGTTCAATGACGCACACTTAAAAGAAACTGCAGGACTTCCCAAGATATGATTTACAACTTAGTTTATGTTGACGTATTTCGCCTATAAATACTCTCCCAAGCACTTCCTACGAGACTTGCAGAGGCTCATCCAATCGGAATGTTCTTCAATGACACATGAAAAAGGTGCAGCGTGGAATGTCGTTCACGGATTTGCCCGGCGGCTAATGGCCCTTCCAGATTCTGCCAAAACAACATTAGAGACCAGTTAAAGTGCTGAATTTTGGCAAATTTTTAGCTTTCCTAACCCTTCGTTGGATTTTACAACCAACCAAACTAAAACAGATAAGTAGCTTTGTGTGCAACCAAACCAACGCCGTGTGAATCGTTAGTGTAATGTAGCTCTGTTTGCGCGTAACCCATCATTGAGCTTTTGCGGCAAATTTATAGTTAGCGGAGCCTTCTCAGATAAATTGCACAAAAGAAATGAATCTGAAAGCTTTGAAATTAAAAAAAAAAGTCGAAACGTCTGCGATATGACATATATCAGACTGACAATTAACGTATTTCTTTCGCTCTATGTTAATGAAAATATATTCAACACATGCATATTCTGAAGGTTTCAATGCTCTGAGGGCAAGGAATTCCATTTAACAACATGACAGTTGACGACGAGAATCAATGACAATTTTACTCCTTCAGTCAAGAGTTCTGATCAAATACAGGTGCTTTGGAGAATATCACTCATCACCAGGGACTCCCTTCCTTGAGTGAAATGGCATTTTTAAAAGCACCCTCGTAAATTTAGCTTAGCAATGTAATATCGATTTCTCTGAAGTCTTCAAACAATATGGCATCGTTTCACGTCTGTTAACGTTTTACCAGTCATACAACAAATCCAGCCAGCAATACACAGAACACAAACGTGATCATCGAAGAACTCCTCGGAAGGGCTCTTCATTAACACAAATGAAGTCCAACACGACATTTTTTGTCAAGTAGTTGGCGATGATTTCACCTACCTGCTCAGAGGGATCGCCGTGGCATATATGCTTGTACCTGACTTGATGTTGACATTTTGAATCAGAACGTGCTTAAGAGTTCTATGCAAATTTCTTTTTTTTTGATTATGGATAAAAATCACTTTCGCTTAAAGCGATTACCCTAGTGTCCTTTACCATCTGCCTTATAACAGCAGTTTCCGCTACAAGGTTCTTGCGCAGTTTCGTAGGCAGTTTTGAGGCTGGTTCTCCTTTCCCTTCGACCACTTTACGCCTCGATAAACTACTCTTAAATTACCGCGAGAGTGTCAATGCGTAAGGACACTTTGCAAACAAGCACGCCACTAAGCGCTTTCATTATTATGATCGGTTTAATGCCTGGCTATCTTGCTACAATGGTGTAAACAAACAACGAGCCAACCTTGAAAAATAATAGAAGTTGCATCAAAGTTTTCCTAATCCGTCTAACAATAACGAAGTCCCTTGGGCACGGCACATACAAACACTGGTCATGATAAACCCACCGGCGCTGCAAGAAGATATTTAACTGGTCTAAACAGTGAAATCAAAGAATCACCGACTCTTTATTGACAATGCATAACAATACCGGCTGTGCCAGCCGAAATTGATCACCTTGACATCAAAAAGTCTCCTGGACACGAAATCCATCAAAGACAAAGATATCACCGCTGGGTGTGCAATATAAATCCCATGGTATTTTAAAGTGACTTTGATGTCAATCATTTCAGTCAGCCAAAATTATGAAATGTTCAAGCCTTGTCCTGGGCAGCGTTATTGTTGGTGATAAATGATAAAAGATTTTAATTAAAACGCTGACAAAATAGGAACTTATCTTGACTTGTCCAACGCTTCGGCATTGCTCCTAATTTGCAACGTGTCGACATCATGCATATTTCCCTCGATGAAGGGAGCATTACCGAAATGTCGAGAAACTTTCTATTTTAACAACGTTGTAATTTACGATCTTTCCTGTAACTACCGTTCGGGGCGGGAAACGAAATTTTCTAAATCAAGATCCAAACGTTTCGAGGTTATTAAATATTATTCATTTTTCAACCTCAGTTAATGCATTTCTCGTGCTCTGATTGGTTCACTCAATCTCGGTTATCAACTCATATACCTTAGTTGACCTTATATGGCAATTGATTGCGCTAAGTGTTGCTAAGCAGAACAAAAAAACCTTTTTGTGGAAAGTTTGGATCAATTCCGACGTTTAGAAGTACGCGAAAAGACAAAAAATGTTTTTTGTGACGAGCCTGCGTCTGTCTGACCACGAGGTATTACACAACATCGCATCTTCATGGAGTTTTTTTCAACTTCGCTCAGATTTTCTCCCTTTTTTTCGCTCGTATTCCGAACTTCCAAACTTTTAGAGTTTAAGGAATTTAATAAAACAATTATTGCCTTCGCGCCCGTCATATTTACCAATGAGATTGGTTATATCACTGAAACCGGCCCCCTGATAGAGCACATCTAACGCAACGAATCTTTCGTAGAAAGCATTAAAAGCTACTGAGAGGGACAGGATAGGGGAACACTCCAGCGACAAGGAAATTGACCGTTTACACAAGCACACACGCAAAATTCAGTTCCTTCCCGTCCAACCAAACAAACCTGCCAACCAAACAAACTGCCTGACAATGCATACTCGTTCAAAAGAGGTTGAGCAAATTCACTACAAAATGCCTGTTGTAACAATCCTTCAAGTCGTTTGTATCGATTGCCATTGTTTCAAGTACAGTCCATTAAGATTTAACTGAAAGACCATCAGTACATGATAACTGTTAATCACGGTTATAAACAGAATTTTTTTGTGATGTAGTCTAACTGATGTATTTTTTTAAACTGTGTCTGATATTAGTTGTTATAATAGCAATATCAATAGATCACGTATGTCCTTCAAGGCCCTGTATTCTATTCGTCTCTACCATGATATATGAAAATGCAAAGTGCTTTATGGCCTTGTGTTTGTTTTGTCGGTCCTAGTATGCTAGAAAATAATTTCCTGTTAAAGCAATATATTTCGTTGTACCTCTGAGCGAAAACTGACAGCAAGATGCCCAAATTATGTTTGAATTTCTCCAATAAGGAATTTAATAAAGGGATATCTTTCTTTAAACGATGACTCAGCTGGGATAATCGAAAATTTAATCTATTAACAGCGAATCCTTTTAGTTGGCGAATAGCTCGCGGTCAACTAGAATGACGTAAAAGTTGACGAGGGCGTGCAGATTATAAGGCGTGACCTTCCTCTTATTTCGTAAAGACCAGTAGATTTTATTTCAAAATTTTTATGTTTTCATTTGGTTTCCAAGCTTCAATTGAATCTTTGAGAGTGAAATTTTGAGTTCTCCATTCACCCGAATAGATACATCTTTATGATGTTAGCAAATAAATGTTTTTGCCAAGATTAAGTGGGTGATAAAAGAACCGGAAAACGTAGTTACTTAGATTGCAACCAATTTGGTTGATGAAAGCGAGACGACAAACAGGGAAAAATTGGAACGACTATGGACAGAATGAAGGGGTTATTGTCTAGATAAAATGTATTGCTACGTCGGTGGGAAGCTCATGTTTCGAGCCATGATCAGCCATCCTCTCTGACGAAGAACAAAAGTTTGAAACGTCGACCCTCAAATCTTTATTTACCTTAAACGTTTTGATAAAACTAAATTTTTATGACCGGCATGGACAGACGCGATAACTGGCTGCAAACTGAACTGACAACAGAACAGAATATCACACCTGAACTAAATAAACGTCGACTCGTGAACTGAAGACGAGAATTCAATGTCAAAAGATGCATAGGGCGGTATCTTTTTCAGCACTGTGAAAAAGGACGAAAACATCGTTTTTTTCGTCGTATTTAGAATTCTAGCCGGCCGAGCTTTCTATTGCAGCCCAGCACACACGGAGAAGAAAAAAAGGAAGGCAGCTGGATTTAATGTTAACTTTTATTTAGTTTACGGTTTGTGGGGAAAAACTTGCATTGTGAAGTACAGAGCACATGTACGGACGCTGAGATGTCAAGTTAATGCTCCGATAAACAAGCTGCGATTTCTGTTAACATTGTCTCAGTTGACCTGGAAACGCTTCCAAGTTCCATCCTAGCCGTTTAAATGACTTTTTGGGAAACAAAGCCATCCTACTGACCACTCCTAACCTAAGCATTATGTTATAACTGAAGTCAGTGCCATAACTGGTTTTATATTTTAGGTGAAATATTAGCAAAGATCAACTTCAAGGCGATCGCGGGTGAGAATCAAATAATTTTTTGATATTGCGCTCTCGTGAAACTTAAATCTCTTCACAAACAAAAGAGTTAATTATGAGATCTTTATAGGCAGGCAGCTTTAAGAACTAGTTATGTTCTCGTACTTTATTACTGCGGAGTATTTTGAAGCTTCATGGCTTAGTATTAACTCTGTTACGATCATCAAGCCTGATCAAGGATACTATAAAACAGTCCACTGGGTTGTAAGACGTACATAACGTTTAGATTTTCTGATGCTCGGGAACTGACATGGCACTGACTGAAGAAGTTACATTCAACATATCAGAAACAGGACTGACCTTCTGAGAGTTAAAACTGTGGAAGCTGGCAAATCATAAGGCAGCGTAGAATTTTACCCATGCAGAGAATGCAGATTAATGGCTGCGAAACGACCACTCACCAATTTGCAATGACCGCCCGATCAGTTGATAAGTAATCTATCACTACGATCCTTGATCTACGAGCCGACTAAAAACTCAGCGAAAATGCGGCTTCCATCAAAAACACCCTTTAACAAAGATTCTTCTCAAACTGTCGAGTAAATTTAATCTTTCAATTTTTCAATGGCTTTTGTCCTTCTCCTAAAAAAATACCATCTTTTTATTTCAGGTGTGACATACTTATGATTAGTTATCTTTGATGATGTCGTTGTTCATAAATCTAGTCATAAACACACATCCGAGAGTACGACAAGTTTTAAAGGGCAAGCGACGAGGGTCCATCATATGTGGTAAATATTAAAACTCTTGATAATTCCGGCTGGCATAACATATCTTTTGATGTCAAACTTCGGCATTGAAATGGCTCAGGATCATAGAGAGTTTTTTCAATTTATAGTGAAACCAAGCGGGGTCTTTAAACTGAACATGAGACGTCCACTTTATCATATTTAAAATGAACGAATCCAACAAAAGAACCAAGTAATTTGATAGACAATTAATAGATATTCAGTGTTCCCTTTTTGTTTTAATTTTCGGTTTCTTTTTTCAGGGAGGCCGGCTTTGACTAGTGTTGGTAACATTTATAATTTATGTGGCACCCCAACTAAATCATCTGTTTTAACAGAAGTTAATAACTTTCGCCGTTATATTGCCAGGCAATAGTTTAGCAGCCCAGTTGTGCCATAAATTCCTTATACCCATCCACTGCATAAAGAGTGAATTCAACTATAGAGGTGATTAATTCAGTGAAAACTTACAAGGTTTCTTTTCTTCGCTGGTCACTTTCCTGTTGCAAGATTGCTCGCTACGTTTCCTGCACGAAAAGATGATTAAATGTCATTTGATGGCAGTACCATTATTGTTCATAGATTGATCCGAGGAGAGCCCGTCTGAGGAAAATGAAGACAATATAATGCTTTCCTCGTAAACACGACATTGATCTCCATATAAATTGATGAAGGCTGCACATTGACATTGTGTCTCATAAAACTTTGCAATTTAAATTGTGAAGGATGGATAGAATACTCAGGAAATAGCGACTGAATAAATGACAATAGATTTCCCTCTTCAGATCGTTAGCTTCCGATTGGAGGCAGCTGATGAAACATTTCAGCGAGTCAAATTTGCTGCAATAAAAATCCTGTCACAGCAAAGATGTCACCAAACTCTATTTGTCAATTTTTGATGCATGCCTGAAATAACACTTTTCCATTCATGTTTTACTTTATTGTGCTTTTTAGCTAAGTGCTGGTGCTTTACAATAATAAAACAATTTTGCCGATAAAATAAAGAATACGGCATGGTTAAATCCCTTTACAAGTTGTCGAAATATCTGTTGTTGTGTTGACTAACAACACCCTTATCTTCTAAGTTAATTTTGCGTGTGAACAAATGAAGTAGAGAATTTTTTAACGAAAAATGAACAAGGGCTTCGCTCTCTTTTCATTTGCGTTTAACTTTGGCTTTGTCTTACTCTGTACACTTCCACATAGACTAATTTGGCACTTTCTCCAGGTTTCTAACAATTTCATCCAGCCAATTTGAACCAACATTTTTAAACTTTTCATGAATCAAACCTTTCTGTGATGATTCGAAGTGCTATCAGCTTTATTTGCTTTAGTTACGTTCAGTTGTGGGAAACTTCTATTCAGCTTAAAATACTGTTGACCAATTTTGTCGTGTGAGGGATGTTGCAATAACTTAATTTTTACTTTACAGAACAGAATATATCGTCAGTAAACCACTGCATCATTGTATTCAGCTCGTCATGGAATCAGATTCACTTCCAGTTCCTGTTCCTGTAAAGCACTAACCAAACCATCGACGGAACGAAGTTGGATTCAACGCTCCAACTTCGCTCGAACCAACATCATTCGACTGTTTAGCCACCTATGATGGAAGATGTTTGTCCAACATTTTTCCTTCGATCAACAATTGTGCTCTGCGCAACAATATTAATGTTGCAGTGTTTTACCGCTCTGAATCGAGTTACGTTCGCGCTGCTAGTCAATCACGAATCGCCACCTTATTTTCAAGCCTAGGCTTCTAGCATCATTTACAACAATGATGGCGGACAAGGAACAAGAGGAAGTTGTGGTTGTTGATGAACAGCCAGAAACCTTGGTCAGCGGTTATTAATTCGAAGCAAGGCCATGTCTGTGGGACACGTTTAGCCGCCTTTATCATGATCGCTCTGTTTGAAGATGTATGGTTCAACAGCGTTTAAAAGCGTTGTGTAAATTGATTCGTGCTCATTCTCATCATCTCCTAAACGCGGATGTATCTTGCAGTGAACATACCCTTTCCTACACGTTCTCTTAACCATTCTTTGCTTTTTCCTTGTTTGAATCTGCATTTCCATCCTCCAACAGCCCCAATAGCATAAACGCTACGAGCGGTTTTCGTTTCATTGTTAACGCCATGTTTTCAAATTTAGCGCCAACTTCAATTTGAATCTGTTTCAGTTTCATCAAGCAATGTTAGATACTGTTTTGCCGCTACATCAACATTTATATCCAACAATGTTGCAGGTGGGATCCAACTTTGTTCAATAGTGTGCTTAATGTGTTACTATGATAAAAAAATCACTTTCTTGTTTTCTTCAGATTTTGAAAGTGTGATTGCTTAACATTTGACTGACAAAATTTTATTCAAAGGCTGTTTACTTTGAGTGTAAGTTTTGGATTTCACAGTCCGTCATTACTCACGTTCAAAACTGACCAATAGCCCTTTTCACGGTTAGTTTTTCTCATTTGCATTACAATGTAATCTAACGTGGGTGCGAGGCAATTTCGAGTTAAAACTACAAAATAGCCCGAAATCGCCTCACATGCATGCGAGATTACATTGTAATGCAAATGAGAAAAACTAACCGTGAAAAGGCTTATTGGATCTCAGAGGAATGGATCCTAGGAAAAGTGACGTCATTGACTCAATAGCTTAAAATTTCACCGTTTAAAATGAGCTTATTATTTACGCAAAGCACGAGTTTAAAAGTCTGAAAGCCAGAAAATCTCGTGCTGCATATTAATTCAGCCGCGTACACACGTATTGCATTCTTAAACTATGGATTCTTTGAAGTCATTTTCTCCTCGATCCAGCTCTCTCAAAAATTTAAAGTTAGTAATGGCGGACCATAAAATCGGAAAAATCCAGTTAAGATAAACAGGTATAGTTTTTAATCAAACAAAGCTCCACGTTTTCATTATTTAGAATATATCGGGTGAATGCACAGGTACCCAAATTTTGTCATTTCATATCCAGTGAAGGAATTACCGTTAAAAGTGATGATTGCTAGCGAACGGAATAGCGGAGGATGTCTTTGGCTTCACTTCACAACTTCCTTGCACATTGTGGCTTATTCACTGTCTTGCTATTCTATTGATTTGAGGTCCACCAATGGCGAGCGCAAATAAGTGCCGTGACGACAAATTATTGTAAAAAAGATATTGCTTCCTTCCCTAACTTATTTGTTTCAAACACTCCCGGCAAGTGTCTTTTTGAATGTTTAAACTACATACAGAGTGAAACGTGGTTTCTCTCTTTCCTTCCGGGTGCGGAATATATAAAATAAGATGCCCTTGTTGTTTCCCATATCCTCAGTCAAATTCAGTTGCTTGTTTTAGAATTACAACAGTGCACGCGTTTATAGAAACGATGCGAAAGGCTTGACTGAGCTCCGGGAAACAATTATTACGATAGACTATAGACTTTTAATTCCAACTTGAACACGCGGCTGATAACAACAGGAATACAGTTTGCTCTAAATGCATTCCCCATCTTCCTCTCCTCATTCTTTCAATTTTTTTCCCACTGGCCTTAAGTCTGGAGAAGGATAACAAGGTAATTATTTCGTTTCTCTTGATCTGGATTAAGCGATGGAAGACATGGAAGAGCAAGCAAAATAAGCACAAATTTACAATGCAAAATATTCATATTTACCGTGAATCCTATAGTGTCTTCCTTCTTTCGTCTTAGATAAAGAATTGAGGTTCACTGCGTGTTTTGCCCATGAAATCTCTCTGTTTTTTGCAAACACGTTTGAAGTCACGTCTTGGTGTCTGTATGTATTGATCTGTTGTGAAACATCAGTTACGAGTCTGAGCCTTATGTATACCAGCACCGGCTCCTGTGGCTCAAAGCTCTCCACAAAAACCACAATACAGCGCACGACTATAAAAGCTGGCACCGACAGTAATGAATGCGTTTCGTCATTCCATTTATTTTAATAACATGTGTCATACTTAAGTTCAAACGAAAACGTTTTTTCTCCGCTAATGCAGACAGGTTCATTACAAAATTAAAACTTTAAAAGTGTAATGCTAAACTGAGATGATCAACTAAAACAGAAACAGATGGCAAATTGCCTTTCTTAGATGTATTATTATCCAAGCAGAGATCAAGTAACAATGAATGTTCTTGTATCACTTCTGTTTTTCGAAAAAAGACTTACACTGGTCTACTTACAAATTATTTCAGTTTTCCCTTTCAGTACAAATTAGGGTTAATTAAAACTCTCATCGACAGGGCATATAAAACTAGACCCTGGTACGTGCAGCGTTCCACGCAATTTTTTTCAAGTTGGGGGGGGGGGGGGGGGGTCACCCAGAAGTCATACCAGAAGTCATACCAGAAGCCATACCAGCAGAGGCCCTTTGGCTCACAGGTCCTCACACGTTCGTACGACGAAACAGATCCTTTTCTGAGGTTAAAAACCTGGCTACCGGCCTATTAATTAATCATTTGTCAGAAAGAAGAAATTCCTGTCCTCTTTAAAAAAAATTGACACACATTGCTTACGTGTGGTAGTGAAGTAACACAGCGATTTATTCCATAATGTCAACTGAGCTGTGTGTTGTTTTCCAGGAGATTCACGTTGTCCTTGCGTAATGTGTAGCTCTAACAGTGCACGATATTGTTTTGGTATTGTCTATCATTGTAGTTGCATGGTAGAAGTCTTGGGTAAATAGCCTGAGAAGACATGTGGTTACTAGCAAAGTACTGAGCCCAGATAGATTGAAGAAAATAAATGGGAAGTGAAAAACATTGTCTTCTGGGATGACATGTTGACAGTTGTCTTTGCGTAATATGAAGGTCTAACAGTACACGATATTGTTTTGGTATTGTCTATCATTGTAGCGCCATGGTAGAAGTCTTAGATAAATAGCCCCTTGAGAAGACATGTGGTTACTAGCAAAGTACTGAACCCAGAGAGATTGAAGGAAATAAAGGGAATCGAGAAACATTGGCTTCTGGGCTGACATGTTGATCATGCAACTTCTTTCCACCACAAGTGTAAGCGTGCACTGACAGCATCTGACAGCTTTGTAAACAAAATTTGAAAGCTATGATGGGTAAGGAGAGATGGATAACTCAGCTGATAACTGTCGACATCGGTGAAATTTCAATGGTTTTAAACATTAAACATTAAAGAAAAAGGCTTTGAAAAAATTCCTTAATTTTTCGATGAAAATAACAAAAAAATCGACTTTACAATTACCGACACAGCCCTTAACAGAACGTTTGCTTCTGTAATCTTGAAATTGTCAATTGTGATAAATAAATGATACCAGCCTTTTTCATGTCGTGAACCTCTGGTTATGACAAACTCGTTTGCAATTCGAGTCCGAAGGCATACCACGTCTTAAATCCGGGCTGGTGTCAAATTTTCTTTTTTTTGTTGGTAGTCACAAATGTGCATACCCCACGGATATTGAAATAAGCTCCGATCGGGTCAATTTCCTTTTATACCCTTCGTTATATCCGAACTTTCCTGCCCCATTTAGTAACTATATACTTGCCCTTCGCTTCGCGATCATGTGCGCGCGTTAGACCACTCGGCCACCGCGACGCAGTTCTGATGCAAGGAGGAAAGCAATTATTCATTGTGGAATCTTTCCGCCGGCCATGATTGACACAGTATTAAAATATTGATGATGTTTTTTCTTTGAGACAAGCTTTAAAGGTAAGAAGAATTTCCTACGCTATTTCTAGAGTTTGCTTCGTACTTATAATTGTGTGTTCCGCTGTGAACATTACGGTATTTTGCACAGAACGAATACTTCATTAGAAGTATTTTGCATAGCACGAATACTCTAATATTTCTTGGGAACCGGTTTGTTCAGCCGTTTTGACGTAGAAAGAAAATAAGAAAATAGCTTTCAACGGCCAAACAAAATAAAAAATGAAATCAAGTTTTAAAAAAACGAATTACTGATGTCCGTATCGGGGACTTCGAAGCGTTCCCCCATCCAAGTACTAACATTCGGAGGAGCTTAACTTCAGCTGACACCTGGGCTAACATCAACGATTGAGATCTTTGTGTTAAATTCGCACATGTATCTTGTCGAACTGTATTAAAACTTGAAAGAAAAAAAGTAAACTAACAAAAAACCGGTGTCTTGCCGTCATTTTGTCACAGATGCATCCTTTGTTTCGTGAGTTGTCAGTATTAAACACGCAAGGTAACTTGATCACAGGCGGCCGCTAAAATCGATGTCACTTTCGATTTTGTGATTTTACTTGTACGACCAAAAGTACGATAGAAAAATTGAACTCAAATTGAACGTACAAAAATCTCCCGAAATGTTTTTCGCTGATGGTAACTTGTATTATATTCGTGGCACAAAATTTATGATGTCTTCATCTCACAAATTGTCTTATTCTCGATCGACACTTCCAAAAAGTTCCTTCTGCTCTCCTTAAAAACTACATATCATTGTTTATTTACTTTTGCGTCAATATTTGTTTTGCATACATGTAAGGCAGGCTAACAAAATCTGTACCTTGCTTAGTTCGCATTTTTGGGCATTAAAATAGAATTTTTGGTCGTATGTTCCTGATAGTCCAGCTGTTATCGACCAAAAAAACACTGAATTGTTCAATTTGATGATAAAAGCATGAAACTTGGCCACATCACTAATGACCCAAAGACTAACATTTTTTGATATAGGGCCATTCCAAATAAACTTCTGGAGATGAGAACTACGCATGTCAGAAATTAGCCAACATGGAGACGAGGCTGAGAATAAAAATCCTATTTAAACGATAATGTTTGGAGCAATATGTGGCGAAAGCTTGCAAACATGAACCACCAAGTCATTTAATAGATTTTAAAATTTATTTAATGCTGTCACGTGATTATCTTCCTTCATATTTATCATAGTATTTGGGTCTCCTGTGGTGAAACGTTAGAATATATATGTTTCCAGTGTTTTGGGGGGAAAATATGACGGGGTGAGGTCAAAGAATAATAAAATTATCGCAGCACAAAGTAGCATGGCCGCAGGAATCCCGCTTAGGGGCTGTAAGGTTTTGTTTCAGCACTAGAGCCCAGGACTCGCACGGTTTTCAAGATGGCAGCCACCATCACTTACAGTGATTTCATTCAAAATGATTTCACGTAAAATGTAAGTTATTTTTTGGCATTATCAATGAGAAATAGATTATTTTACCCTCAGAAGAAGATGTTAGCCTAAAATTGGATATTTTCATCGGGTTTTTCTTCCTGTTGAAATTGAAAAGTAAAAATGAATTTCAATTTTCAGCTAATCATGGACTGGAAGCGATGCGTTATTTGCCAGAAAACCACGGGGGAAAGTTTACAGTGTCCTGCAAACTCGAAAAGAAAAGATGCTGGTGCTGGATACGTTTCCTTTATTAGAAATACCCAGGAATTCAAGAAGCTCGGAATTAATGTGATTAGCTTTGAGTTGCCGTTAGATGAAAACGAAGCATTCGAACAAACGCTACTCCACAACAAAGCCTCCTGGCATAAATCGTGTAGAGATCTGTATAATAACACCAAGCTAGAGCGTGCAAAGAAACGAAAATTAGCTGAAGCTGCAGCAGAGGAAATAATAGATGAAACAGAAGAAGAAATTCCCTCTAGCCCTGTGAAAGCTAGGCGATCTAGTGTAGAACGTTATAATCCCCAAAGGCAATGTTTTTTCTGTGACGAATACGATAGTCCTGAAAATCTTCATTCTGCATCGACCCTTGATGTTGACAAAAAAGTCAGAGAGTGTGCCGCTCTTCTGAATGAGAGAAAACTTATTGCTAAACTGTCTGTTGGTGATTTAATTGCCATCGAGGCAAAGTACCATGCAAAGTGCTTGGTTGCCTTGTATAATCAGGCCAGACCTTTCAAACAAAAGGCTTCAAAACCCGCCGATGACACATCAGTCCAGGTGGATGAGCTTGCATTTGCAGAACTGTTTGCTTATATTGACGAATGTCTTGAAGTAGAAGAGCCTGCAGTACTTACTCTTTCAGACTTGGTGAGATTTTATACCTCTAAAGTACAAGAGCTAGGTGCTGAGTGTGGAAAGGTAAATGCAACACGGCTTAAGGAGAGAGTGCAAGCAGCATTTCCTGACCTTACGGCACATGCAGAGGGCAGAGAAATTCAACTGGTACCACAGCATGAAACTGGTGGGATGCTTTCAAAGGTTAAAAAGATGGATTCGGATGCATGGTGTCTGACGAGAACAGCACGTATTGTAAGAAGAGAGATCCTGAAAGTAAAAAACTCCTTCAACGGCAACTTTCTATCTGAATGTCAGAAAAATGCTGTTCCAGTCTCCTTGCTAACGTTAGTTGGTATCATTCTCAAAGGTCCCACCACCAAGATAGACAGGCCTGTCTTTCAATCGCACAACTTATTGTATTTAACAGTATTTTAAGACCTCGCGATCGACCTGAGGCCGCTGGGAGCACACATCATATAAGATCAAGAGAATGCCCGCTGCCCATTTATACAGCTCTGAAAATTCATGGAGCCACCAGAGACAGATCTCTCATCGATACCTTTTATAACCTAGGTATGTGTATTTCATACGACAGGTTCCTCTCTGTGTCTAACGAAATAACAAATAGCGTCATTGAGAGGTATGAGCGTGAAGGAGTTGTGTGTCCTTCTAAACTTAGAGGGGAACTATTCACTACTGCTGCGGTTGATAACATCGATCACAACCCGAGTTCCACCAGCTCCCAGGGCTCATTTCATGGCACAGCAATTTCTCTTCAGAAAACACTGCAAGCATGTATATTTAACGTTTCACCACAGGACACCCAAATACTATGATAAATATGAAGGAAGATAATCACGTGACAGCATTAAATAAATTTTAAAATCTATTAAATGACTAGGTGGTTCATGTTTGCAAGCTTTTGTCACATATTGCTCCAAACATTATCGTTTAAATAGGATTTTTATTCTCAGCCTCATTTCCATGTTGGCTAATTTCTGACATACGTAGTTCTCATCTCCAGAAGTTTATTTGGAATGGCCCTATATCAAAAAATGTTAGTCTTTGGGTCATTAGTGATGTGGTCAAGTTTCGTGCTTTTATCATCAAATTGAACAATTTTGGTCGATAACCGCTAGACTATGACAGCAAGTTGCATCTTTTGGCGTCTCCCATCCAGTTACTAACCCCGCCGGAAAGGGATTAAACTTCAATGCAAATTGGTTTTGGAAAGCTGTCTGAAGCTCAGAGTATACGCTTAGTTTCGAATCGATAATAGAAAGAGTTTTGGCGATTTTAACCCAGACTGGACAACTGGATTTAAGCTTTTTCCTTGACGAGATTTCAAATTATTGTGAAACGTTTGGTACCAAGTTACTCTAATACTGAAATCAAGATTATGGAATTGTAAAACTAGAACTTTGGACTAGACT
>NC_090885.1:72971106-72996106 GCF_036669925.1 Montipora capricornis | reverse complement strand
ACTCTGTCTAATGTCATACGATTTTACTCATCAACAAGGGGCATCCTGGGGAGTGAATGGGTTAACCATTGATCTTAGGATTTGGACATTTCCTGAATTTGTGACGAGTACGCCAAAGATTTCACAACAAAGAAAAACATGGGAAATTGACTCAGACAGCCTTCCCCTTGGTAGGGATTTTGACACGTATGCATTGCTCTAGGGTTGGGAATTTGATGCTTGCTTCTATGAAAATGACAAATTTCCCTGGGTCACACCAGGCCCCCCTCCTTACCTCTTCCACACTGGGGCAACCCTGGGGCTTAACTTGGTAGGTGCACAGGTAGTCCAGGCTCGGAGGGTAAAAATTATACGGATTTATATGGGAATCCTGATAATAAACACTCGAAAAGATATTTACACGCAAAAGCTCCCAATAAAAAAGCCGTACATTATTTTCCTGGTGATTTTCTCGCTTTTTGTGCGGTTATTTGGCTGATCTCACTTTATTTATGTACGAGTGACAACCCAGGGAGCTGAGAAGTCGCTTAATCGCGTTAAATCAATTAAGTACGCCTTTTATTTTCATTAAGAACTTTTGCGTTGAAATATCCGCCTGTGCATGTATTACAATCCTGTTACAAATCAAGCAACGCTGCATGGGAGAGTAAATTTCCTTAAGTCAGCTCTTGAATGATAATCGAATGAACCCACCTTCATCAATGCCATCTCGCCGATCAAGGCAAGGCTTCTTTAAAAGTTATAAAATTAAACGCAAATCACAAACTACACTAACCGCAGTGGTCACCGCAGTGCCGAGTGCTTCTTTGAGCCCGCGTCACTATTAAACAGCTGCTTGTTGTCTCGACGTCATGACAAACAAAGCGAGAATAATGGCGGCGGTCAATTTTGGATGAATTTACCGCTAAGCTACTGATAAAAATGGCCGATTCGGACGATGAAACGTCGACAGATCATCAGTTAAAGTTTGTTCTTTTAGGAGATGGTGCATCGGGCAAGGTAAATGCATTGATTTAGTTTTTGTCAAAGCCCTCCTCAAGAGACACAAATGTGCATTGATAATCCACCAATTTGTGAAACATAAGCTGAAGTTTATCATGATCCTCATCTTGTTTGCTTTACTGCTATCTTTGTTTTCTGTCAGACATCCATATGTGTTAGATACTCCCAGGAGAATTTCGACAGAGCTTATAAGCAAACACTTGGACTTGACTTCTTTCTTGCAAGGATAGTTCTACCAGGTACGTATACATGTCAAACAAAACAGTGACTAATGGTTTACAAGTAAGCGTTCTCATTTTCGTGCTAAATCATTCAGCATTTAATTACCCTTTCAATGAACCTTGTTTATGTTTTTTTAGGGAACGTTAACGTCACTTTACAAGTGTGGGACATTGGCGGACAGACTTTGGGTGGAAAAATGTTAGACAAATATATCTTTGGGGCTCATGTAAGCTTAAATTTTCTTAGTGTATTGTATTTCGTTGATTTTCAACGGAATTCCACCTTAAGATCTTAGTGACCTTCCAGGCTCCAGTAAGTCCAAAATACCCGTTGTTGAATTTGACCATGATCCCTGTTAAATCTTTTTCATATAGTGTAGTTATCTTGAACGGTCTGTGACACATTTGGTGACTGCTATACATAATGTTGCAAACACATACTGTCTAGGGTGATCTGCAGGTTGCCATGGGTGGATATGTTTAATTTAACCTCATCCTAGTCTTAAATTAAACGAGTTTTAATCCCAAGGAGTTTCCTGTTGAGGAGTAAAATTGTCTGGCATAGGACGAAACACACAAGTGTCAAAGGGGACAGGTTCAGTTCAGTTCATTTAGCCACATTACATAAATAATTATACATGGCATCTGACAGGATGCAGCGATGCGGATCCGCATAATTCCTATATTTTCCGCATAATTCCGATATTTTCCGCAAAAAAACAGAAGAAAAACCTGATATTAGTGATAAAGCAGCTCCTTATTAACATCCTCAGAAACATAAAAGCCGAAGAAATTGACTGTTTTGAAACGCTTATTTTCCTGAACATTGAAGAAAACACACCATTTCGTTCCAAAGATCGTAAGCAGTTTCCGCGCATTTCGTTCCTACAATGCTTTCCATTGGACGAGAAACAGTTACACTTCAGCAAATGACGTGACTGATAAGAAACTAAGTAAATGATTGAGGGAATGGATCGCGCTCCAAAGGTATTACAATTTTGCTCCATTATCTCCAAAAAATTCATGACGAGAAACTAAATAATTTTTTATCGCTTTATTTATTTTACCAAAAGTTGCGGCAAAATCCCAACTGCTAACCCTTTTATTTCAACGGTGAAAGCTGGTCGCAAATTGGTGACTCCTAAGGGCAAAAATTCAGTCACAAATGCGATTGTATTGGTTGCAATTTCGATAACGGATTTACCGTAAGCATGTAAATACATTGGACGGGCCTAATTATTAGTTTTATAACTTGTTTAAATTTCCGCATAATCCGGTGTAATTTCTGCATAATCAACGCATGTTTCCGCATAATATGGCCAAAAATTTCCGTGTTATCTTTAATTTTTTTCCGCATCCTATCAGAAGCCATGATTATATTACATACACGTTAGTACAGCATAAAAAAAGTTGACACATGGCAAGGGAGCCCAGAAGAAGCCTTGGAGCTTATAGGACCTGGACCCCCTTGTTACTACAAGAAAAAAATACAGTATATAACAGAAAATGCTTACATTGAGTGACGGACTGTATATACTACATAACTAAATTACCATTGGGTATAACAAGATGTTTTCCTTATTTTATACTAGTAGTAAGTAGGGGAAGGCATTAAAATTTGATTAACAACATGACAAAATATAGTTTTTAATCTTACATTGAAAAGAAGATAATGAAGGAGCATTTAGAATGTGCAAATTCAGCTTATTGAAGAAACTGGGCCTTGATACATAATGGAAAACTATGGTATTTTAGTATGGCAATATGGGATATAGAATTGTTTCAGAAGAATAGGTTTTGGATTGAACGTCCATGTTCACCCTTGAGTGGCTCCCTACTGGCACATAAATTGCTTAAGCATTTCCAGCGCGCGAGAAGCGAATTCATTTTTCTGGCCATGGAAGCATAGAGTGAGCGCAAAAAAAAAAAATGGAAGGGGAGGGGAGGAGAGGAGAGGAGAGGAGAAAGAAATGCATTTCCTTCACCTCCCCTCCCCTCCCCTCCCCTCCCCCTTCCAGGGATGGAAATGATGGCCGGTGATTGGTAATTATGGATCAAATTTGCCAGCCAAGAATGAAATAAAATAATAAAATTTCACAAGAATCAAATCACATATTACCTGGACATAAAAACACATTAAACAGAGCTTTTATGGATGCTGTGGCTCTTAAAAGAGCTGTTGTAAATGGAAAAATGCACAGTCTCAAATTCAGTTTCTCCTCAAATTCATCCAGTTTCACCAGCATGTTCATGGTGTTTGCATTCAATGAAAAATAGCAGTGGAAGACAGGCAAGAGATTGTGGGAGCCATTGGCCAGCAAACTTTCTAACGTTTCTCGTACATGTAGCTGAGTTTCCATTTCCTTCAGGTTTACTGGTAAATCAAGACGTTGATTGTTGATATAGTCCTTGAAGTTATCTATAATTGTAATGTTGTACATAAACAACTCTGGTGTATGTGACAAAAACCATTCTGCAACTTGTACATGTACTGCAGATACTCATCCAGTAGGGGGGTTTTTAGACTTCATCTAATCATCAGTGACTATCTTTAACATTGACTTGCTTGAGAGAGGATTTCTGTGATTTACATGCGCTGTATTATAAGCTGTTTTCAATCCCTGACTGTAATACTATTACTTAGTGTTGTCAATAAAAAGCTCAGTCTCACAAATTTCTCCAAATAATTAATAATTAATATAACAATAATTGGTGGTTGGGGGGGGGGGGGAGTGGTTGTCGGTATATGAGGGGGACTGGGCAGGAACCAATGCTGGATTCAAGTCATGATCATTTACACCCCAAGCAAAAATCACCTATCACCTATCTTATTCAATCCCTTCCCTCCCCTTTTTGCACTCACCCTATACTTGCGCCGCCAGATAAATGAATTCGATTCTTGTGTGCTGGAAATGCTTGCTGCACAAGCTAACACATAAATTGCCTGGCTTTTGACAAAGTAATAGCGTTCAGTGGCAGTCTTGCGGGAGGGAGACGTTTAAAACTGATTAAAAACAAAACAAGCAAATGAAAAATCATACAGTTGATTCCAGGTAGAAACCTGATGGGGCAAACCACAAGTAACACTGTAGTACATACAATATTTGCATTCAATCTGTATGGGCACATACAATGGCTTGCCCAAAAAAATATTACATGTATACATTGTAAAATATACGATACATTGTTCAAACATGTTAAAATATTTTATTGCACTTGAATACTATACAGTGCAATGAGGAGATCTGTATCAAAAGTTAATGAATACATCTAGTTAGCTGAGCAGGAGTTTGTATTTAAAGTTAATTCTACTGTTTTTAAAATAATGTTTTATTCATCAACCTCAGCATATTTGTGTTGGAGTTTACAGAGGAGTACATGTGACTCAAATAATACTTGCTGATTGGTCATAACTTTGATGAATAATTAATTAATCTTACAATTAATAATAATAATTATTATTAACTGTAATATTAATTAATTATTCATCAAAGTTATGACCAATCATCATCATTATTATTATTATTATTATTATTATTATTATTAAAACTTTTGTTGCATGCCGTTCCAAAATAATTATAGAACATCATATGTTTAATGGATATTTGTTTGTTTTCAGGCTGTTTTACTTATTTATGATGTGACAAATCAGAGTAGTTTTGATAACCTTGAGGACTGGTATGATACAGTCAAGAAACTTTGTGAAAGAGAGGGATCTAGGATGCCACATGTTGCTCTAGTTGCAAATAAAAGTAAGTTATCATATGCCACAGTCATTGTTCATTTCTCTTTAATTATATGGCAAGCTCCTGTGTTTGAGTGAGCAGTTTTTAAAAAGTCTTTTCCATGCCTGAGTAACTGTGTGCTGTAATGTTATGCCAGGCCCCAGATTCTGAATAAAACTACTGTAGTAGCATTTTGACAAATGAATATTATTATTTTGTCCTCATGTCATTCTTGGAATATGCTTTTTCCATTACAGCATACTGACTCAAATCTCAACCCCTGCTTTAAAGATTAGGTTCAATTCTGTTAATAGATCGTTTTCACTGTCACGCAATAAAAAAATAAACCGAAAACCATCCAGTGGAAAAAGTCAAGAATTTGTGATGTTGTAGAAGATAAATGGAGAAGACAATTCTCCAAGTTTTAGGCCTGTGCGTTTCCCCAAACTTCAGATATTCGTCGAAATGTTTCGCAGAAATTTACAGAGCACAGTATGAAAACGCCATGTTGGTGCACATCTGTGGTGCACCAATATGGCGGCCGGAAAATAGTGTCAACGTCTGTCACTTACTTTGGCTATCTAGGCGAGTGATCATCTGTACTGAACAGACAGCTATTTACCTAAGCACTTTTCCTAATGCTTTAAATTCTAAAAAGGCTCAAAACCATGAGATAAATATATATTTCTCAATAAACGCGATCGTCGCCTCGTGTCACGCACCGCTGTAACTCAGAAATTCAAAATGCTCTGGTTTCCAAACGAAGCACGCTATTGAGCTTAAAATTGCAAATGGATACAAATTTACCGCCTCTTATGCCTGATGAGGATAAAAACTTTCGTGGCTCTTTAGTTTTGGATTTTAGAAAATGATGACGTCACGTGAAAACGATCTATAGTAAATATTATCTTATTTACCTCTTTATGAGTTTGTGCAAAACTAATAAATTTATGAGATAGGGAAGCCTATTGAGAAGCCAAGGGCTTATGTCACAGTAGTGGACAAATAAATTATATAAATAAAATAAATAAATAGCAAAATTGCATAAACTTAAGGCGAGTGCAAGGCAATCTGTAGGGTGGAATTTTGGAGTCAGTTTACCCCTTGCTTCTCTTGGCTTTCTTTTTTTTTTTTACTTTTTCTTTTTATAAGCATGATTCATCCAAGTCATTTGTCCTTCCTTTTCTCCAAATTTTAATTGGGTCAGTTTTAACATTGTTTTGCAAAATTTGTTAAATATCATTTCGATGAATGAAAGAAAAATTGAAAAACCAAATCAAATAAAAAAAATGACCCCCCCACCCCAAAAAATTATTATTATTTTTCTAAAATTCATTACAAAAATGTATTAATGGCAAGGGAATAAAATAACTTGGGAAGAATTAAAAAAATAATAATAATACCCTTTGAATTCCCTAATTGACAAACTGCACTGTAAAAGATTATTAGTTTTCATAGTTTCAGGGGAGTTGAGTTGGTCAAACTTGGACTTGATATTGAAAATGACCAAAAACCAGCATCTACAAAAAAGATCTAATTATTGAACAAATGGGCACTTTAAATATTATTCTAATTTATACTTTGTATTTTTTGGTAAGCTGACTTGGAGCATCAGAGGGTGGTGAGGTCAGACAGGCATGGAAAATTCGCCCAAGAGCACGGGATGTCAAGGTGATAATACAGTAATACGTATGGGTTATTGACCAAGCGTGAGGTCAAGATGACTGGATATTGGCCAAGTTCTTTTTTTGCGTGTTTATGGATCTTGCGGGACCAAGCGAGAAATCCCGAGCGGGCAGTATCGCTCCATCTTGCCCGCTGGGGTAGCCAATCAGAGCGCGCGATTTGGTTCATCTTGCCCGCTCACGGAGCTAGTCATATAATAAACATGTAATATTGTTCTCCTTATGTGTGAATGCTTCGTTATAACAATAACAACAATAGAGAGATTTAGCATCGCATTAAGTAAATGTGAAATGGCAAATGGGAAACAAAAGTGTGCTATTTACCCTAAGAGTGTGAAAATTATCTAATTCTACTTTGTAACTTGTCTCTCCCTTTTGAGAAATTTCTTGATACTTGTAAATGTGTGTTGTAGGTACAGTAACAGGCTAGAAATAAACTTATATCAAACACGTTTCGTCCATTTTTGGCAAACGCAAATTGTGGTTGAACATTTTCCGTAAATGTAATGCTACATGACAGTAAATCTCTCTAATGACAATAATGACAAAAAGGAGAGGGGAAGTGGTGATGATAACGACAAAAACGTTTTTTGCATCAGTATTGTAGTTATTATTAGTAGTGGTAGTTAGATATGTTTGCTATTATAGTTGAAATTATTATTGTTCACTCAATGTATTCTTGCTTTTCAGTTTTTATGTCTCTGCAAAGACTGCAGATCAGGTAAGTTTCGACCAGTATACAAGATTTGAACCTCAATAATCAAGACCTACAATGTATGTTGTCTGGACTACAATTCTTTAAAATCAGTGTTTTTTCAATGTGGTTTCAGATCAGTCTTTGTTTTCAAAAAATAGCTGCTGAAATACTCGGAATAAAATTAACAAAGAATGAAATGGAACAGCAGTCTGTATCCTTTGATAATACCAAAGTCAGAATTTTGGACCAACTACAGGTATTAAAATTATTAATTGATTGCTCTGTATCAGGGAGAACTTTCAAGGATAGGTAGTGTAAGAGAAAAATTAAATGTCTCTTTCCCCTGCCATGTTGGGCTGTTATGGAGCAGAATCATTGCTGTGATAATAGAGAAACACTATAAACAAAAAGGCAATCAGAAAGTTAGATTTACCATAAAAGCATTGCTTGACAGTAAAGACTATAAGAACTGCTCAGCATGTAGAAGATTCATTGCTGTGGATACACAAATTTTGTAAGTTTGTTTTTGTTTTTTGTTTTTTTAAGAATGAAGTTTTGTTTTGTTTTATATGTTTTGTCTTACATACTTTTCAGTGTCCCGTTTCGTACAATTCTTTAATTCACTACTTGCACAATCCCTTAATACAAGAAATGTTTTTTCAAGGAAAATCTTATGCATTCGCAGGCTAACCATGACCCCTCTCCCCCCCCAACCCCCCCCCCCCCCTCAACAAAAAGAAGAAAGAAAAAAAAAAGAAGAGCCAGAGCCGAATCCTGTCCTTTGAACAAAGGACTTTGTTCAACCTTTTTCCTGATGTTGCAGTTGTTTGTATCCCAGCTCCTTTGCTAGTGAGAACTAAATTTAACTTGCAAGTAGTCATCTCGGATTATTTAAGTGTGTTCGGCAATCGTTAATTGACATTAACAGATGAAGGAGTTGTGTAGAAATTGTCATAAATATGTACACTCAAATATTAATGTTAGCCCAACTATTTGTCATACATGAGTACCCTGTGCTACCAGTCTTCAAAGTGCATTTTCCTTGACAACTTTTCACTATACAGAGAGTCATCAAAGCTGATATTATTCAATATGGCAACCATGAAATGCCCTCCAGAGCAGCTCCTTCGCAAACTAGAAGTTCCTTTTGCTCTTTACAATAGATAAAAACAAAATTTAATGCCTCTTAATCTTGGGAAGTACTTCACTTCACTATTATTAAGCAAGTAAGTAAGAGTCTTGAGATGTACAATTAGTATTGAGACGAAGAGGCTCATTAAGTTTGTCCTAATTTTCTTTAAATTTTAATGTACGAATTTTCACTGTACTATGCAACCCCTAAAGCATTTTTATTACTCAAACATAACCAAATGGGAAGAAAGCTGTTTATGGTGATAATGTCCTATGCATTTCAATTTTTTTTGTTGGAGGTTGGGGGGTTAGTTTTTACAGTATTTGATATTTTGTCAGTGAGTATGGACCACTGTTATACTAGAATGAGTACTTTGGATATTCATGACAAGGAAGCCCTGTGAGAGATGGTCCACCAATCACTGCCTGTCTACAGCTGTAGCTATCTAGGATGATAGAGCGGTTTACAAAATGTGTTTGTTGTGGTTTTCTGCTACCAGGCTTAATCTTAGGCTAAACATTCTTCATCCAGTCTTCTTGGTCATTGAGAGATAAAAGCGTCACTTCCTTGCTTAATTAATAATGCAAGCTGCATTAATTTGGTTTTCATTGTGAGTAGCTCGTGATTGTCGACATCAGTTGTCATGAACTTTTAATAATATTAGTTGGCCAAAATACCTATGGCTTTCTGGTGCTCAAGATGTCCAAAAATCCAAGGATTAAATAGAATTCAAAGGTATGACTCTGTGGTTGTGCTACACACGGCTTTACCGCTGAGCTATTAGAGAGGTTAAGCATGACGTTTATGCTAATTGACAAACGTCGGAGTGAAATTAGGGTTTTGTCAGAAATCTAAGAACCCTGCTTGATATTAGCTCATTTCTGTCCTGTTAGCTCCAGATATCAAGCAACTTCTCAAAGGAACGAGACAAGTTAAAATGAGAGAATTTTCACGCTTTTATGTTAAGCAGGAGCCTGCCGTTTCCCGTTTGCCGTAAAACGTCATGCTTAACCTCTGTTATTAAAGCTCTCTGGGAGTTGGTCAATATTATTGCAATCAACTGGATTGCTAAGGCTTCAGATATTGCTTTGTGGTAGAGCAGAGTTCAGTGCAGTCACTCAGTCGTGGGTACAAGTTCCATCAGTCTGATTCCTGCATCGATACTCTTTATTCTTCTTTGCTTTTGCGGAAGTTGCCTGGTTAACTGCAATAACCTTTTGCAAAGAAAATTGTTTCATAATCATAGTTCAAGTCGTGGCTTTCATCATGATGCGAATGCCACAATGGAATACAGGTCGTAACATTTTTCAAGTTTGTATGAAAAGTAAAAGAGTTGACGTCGTTGGACGAGTGACTACAACTATGTACGGTATATCATGTTTGTTTTGGGTGAATTGAACCTATGTTGGTAGTTTAGGTCAATAAAGTAGAATAACACTTAGAACTATGCAAGTTGTAAATAACTGATTTCAAATATTGTTGTCAATAAATTATGATGATTTCATGTCTCTGTGAAGAGATCGGCTCTATCGTGATTGTTTAATTTCGCTTGGTTAACAAATCTTAGGGTCACAGCCTAAGGGACCCCATCTTGTTCAACTGGAATGAATTGAAGATGTGTGTGACCTGATAGGGGCAAGGGTGTCTGAAACAACTTCACCTAAAGCCAAACTCTATAGGTGCTGGAGTCTTAAATAAAGCAGTTTAGTTTGTTTTGGGCTGGGTTTAAAACCAAAGTGGTGACTTTGACCAATTCACTACTGGCGTAGACAATATCAATCAACCATGATGCAAAAAGAAAAACAAATGTGGGATACAATGTGTGTACAAATGCAATCTGGAAATTTAATTTGATATCCTGCCTTTTGCTTTGTTTAGAATAAATTTGGTTTGATTAGGTCATTTTGTCTGTTTCGTTTCAGAAAAGTCAGTTGCACGCGCGTGCTGTGCATTTGATGATATCCATCTCGATACTTCGGCCAGCTTGGAGTCACCTTGTTCTAACTCTTGTCAAAAACCGATTCGGATGGAATGATTTAGCATTACTGGGTTTATGAGGGGGGTGCGGCCCAGTGCTTAGGGCACTTGCCTTGATATCCGGGCCACCCGTTCCATGAACCACTCGTTGAATTTTGATCCTGGTAGTCCCTATTTCAACTGGTGGTTTGCCTTCTGCCAGCTGGGATTTATAGTGTTATTGTTCTGTTCTGTCGTTTTTTTGATCGTGTTTCATTTGGCCTTGAAAAGCCCCAATGGGAAGTTGTCAATTAAGAAGGGGTTAGTTTACACAGGAACTCTGGTGCTGCATCAGCGGGGAGTGCAACACAAATACTTGGTTTTATCAAACGAGTTAACTATCGTAAGAAAGATTTGTAAGCTTTCTAATGATGGTGAATGTGCCTTTATGATAATACGTTTCGCCCCCTAGCGAGTTCGACTCTTCCAAGTTAGCCCCACACATCTCGAGTTCGACCTCTTTACCCAACCGCATGATCCACCGGACATATCACTATCCAGCGGATAAACACTGGCAAAACCAATTGAGTTATCCACTGGATAGTGAATTATCCGGTGGATAGCACTATCCATCGTTTGAACATGCAACTGGCGCCTGATCGTTTTCTTGAAGGGTAATAAGTAAAGATATCCCGCCACATAAAGAAATCTTAAGCGGCGAAAGCGGTTAGGACTGGGGTCGAACTCCAATCTTGGACAGAATAAAATGGAACAGAAATGCCCCCTCTCCCCCAAATCAAGGATGAAGGTGCGTGAAGGCCAAAACGCGCCATTTTCCCATCACTGATTTTGGGGGGAGGGGTGGTCTCAATGTTCCATTTAATTTGTCCAAGATTGCAATCTTGGACAGAATAAAATGGAACAGAAATGCCCCCTCTCCCCCAAATCAAGGATGAAGGTGCGTGAAGGCCAAAACGCGCCATTTTCCCATCACTGATTTGGGGGGGGAGGGGTGGTCTCAATGTTCCATTTCATTTGTCGAAGATTGTAGCCTGCGAGCAAGCCCCGAAAGCCGAAAGAGAGCTTGCTCGCAGGCTAGGGTCGAACTCGAAATGTGACCGAGCGAACTTGGTGGGGTCGAACTCGCTCGTAGAGGGGCGAAGCGTTCGTAATTCGCCTTTATCGACGCGTTGGATAAAATTGACCATCGGACTACCGACAGGAGGTAGTGGGTTCAACTCCGGCTAGACCAAAACCCAGGTTCAAATAACTGAGAAGAAAGTGCACGCTGGTTAGGCTCAACAGTCTTCTTGGATAAGGAGCATAAACCGTAGGCCCGCCTCAAGGCCGTTGTTCGTAAAGAACCCTTACAGCAAGGAGAAGGGCACGAAGCTCCCTACTTTTTTGGTCTTGTCTTGTTAAGGACGCATTTATCGCTTTCCTTTGTCTGGTCCTCACCACTCACATTCAAATACTAAAACAAAATACAATTCTCATTCCAACTTTTCTCTCTCCTTTCAGACGTTGCGCAATATTTGTAGATAAAACAAATGCGGTCCTGTTTATTGCTCTAAAAAAGCATTTGATACAAAAGCTAGATCTTTATGGTTTCAGAGGCACTACTCTAAACCTTTTAAGAAACTATCTGATAGAACACAGGTTACTGTATGACTGTATTTATCTGATGCAAGAATGTATGTTGATGGTACTAACCTTACTTATGCATCAAAAGATCCTGATGAGTTGGTTGTTCTCTGACACGTGACTTAGGCAACCTTAAACAATGGCTTGATTGTAATCGCTTAAGTCTTAACGTTGCCAAAACTAAATGCTTATTCATTGGGACTGGGCACAAAATCTCGCTACTACCTAATAACTCAGATATTTGCCTTGATGGGTGGATGAAACGCTATCGTGGGGTCCTCATATCTCTGAAAGGTCTCTAACGTGCTTGCAGCTCCAAGAAGACTTAAGCAACTAAGCCCCAATCAGTGCTCATAACAATCTACAAATCTCTCATTTTACCACATCTTGATTATTGAAGTGCTGCCTGGGGTGGTATCCGTACTGGCTTAAGTAATAGACCGTATTCATAAATGGCGGCCAATTTATAATTCTTTTGTCGAAGTGCAAGTTAGCCTACCAAGCCTCGACACCATACAGTGAATTGAAAAGAATTCTTGCTCTAAAATGAGGCTTGGTAGGCTAATTTGCACGTGGACAAAAGAATATAAATGTGACCGCCATTTATGAATAAGGTCTATAAACTCGAAAAATTACAAAACAGAGCTTCTCGCATAATAGCCGGTGCTGCCTGGGATGTAAGATCCTCTTACATTCTTTCGGAACTAAACTGGACGAGCCTCGCTGACAGACGTTCCAAATAAATGAAAACTCTTATGTTCAAAACAGTGAACGATCTACTGCATGAGCACATATTCGAAAGATTCGCGAATACTAATACTATCCATACTGATATCCATACGTGACTCAGAGCTAAATCTGTTCATCCCAAGACCGAACTCAGAAGCTCCTAAAAAGAGTTTCCGTTACAGAGGTGCCATTACTTGCAACCGTCTGCTTAGCGAGGCAAAGCAGGCCACTAGTTTGAATAATTGTCTTGCATTCGTTAATTATTAATTAATTAATTAATTAATTATTTAATTATTTGATCGTTATAATGTTAAATCTGACAATGGATTAGGTTATACTGTAAGACTTTATAAGTAAATTTAAGTTGTAAGTAAATTACACTTAAAGGATTTAGGTAAATTAGATTTTTAATTTCTTAACAATTATTCCATGAGCGCGCGTTGGATATGAGTTGGCTATAACCAGTCTCATATCAAACAAGCGCGAATGGAATAATTGTTTTATTAAATTCCTTAAACTCCAAAAGTTTGGAAGTACGAAATACGAGCGAAAAAAGCGAGAAAATCCGAGCGAAATCGCAAAAAAACTTGATGAAGATACGATGTTATGGAATACAGGGTGGTCAGACAGACGCAGGCTGATAAAAAAAAAAACATCTCTTACCTTTTCGCGTACTTCTAAACGTCGAAATTGATCCAAACTTTTTTTTGCTCTATTCAGAGAGAAATTTCGCTTTCCAGCGAAAATAATTTCAACTTCGCAACGCTTAGCGCAATCATTTGCCTTATAAGGTCAAACTAAGGTATATGAGCTGATAACCGAGATTGAGTAAACCAATCAGAGCACGAGAAATGCATTAACCGAGGTTGAGAATTAAATAAAAGCTGTTATTCTTCTATTTTTATTAGTAATCGTTGATGTAAAGCACGGCTCCATGGGACAGCACTTCTTCGTGAAATGGACTCCGTGATGAAATAAAGTTTTGATTTGATTTGATAACAGGCAAAAAAAAGCTTAAATCAAACCGGTTTCTTTTATTTTAGGCAAAACGCAAATATCATGCTCACGTTTGCCATCAGCTGTAACGCAATGCTATATCGAAGTAACAGCCACGGTGCTTCGCAAGCCCATTTTATAAAAGTATTGGACGTCCGTTGGTTTCAGTTATACATTAAAATTTCAATATTATCAAAAATATATCATCAAAACATATATTTGACTACCCTTATAAAAGCGAAGAAACACATCTTAGCTGGGACCATCACGGCTCCGTTTACGGGGCAAAGAAACTTCTCTCGTCCCCTCGCTACTTGGCGAGTAGCAGCGTGTTCGTTTAATTGTTCTTTGTGATCGCTTTATCTTTCCTTCCCTTCTCTCAACTGCTATACCGCTGCCGTCGCGGTGACGTGCTCTAGGACGCCTCATCTGCCCACTAGGACGATTAGTTGCACGCCGTTCATCTTTCCGAGGGCGTCCTCTTCCACGCTTTTTGGTACCAGATTTTCTCGGCCCTTTGCCAGTTTCATAGCGTGGATTTCTGGCCGTTTCATCACTATGCCGTCGTTGGCGCACTTTACGACCTTCCCCATCAGACATTTCACTTTCACCTTCTTTGGTGCTTCTCCTGGAGCTTATCCTTGTGGAGCGCCGTCTGCCTGACTCCTGGTCTTCTTGCGCGTGCGCGGAAAATAAATCTTGATCCTCATTTTTTCCACGTTTATCTGCCCCAGTTACACAAGCCCTTTCGCCCTCACGCTCCTCGTAAGATTCACTTGCAGAACTAATTTCTTCATCAAAAGATGACAAGTCGCTTGTGTGAACCGATGACACCTCGGAGATGTCCGATTCCCCGTCCGAAGATTCACCTGTTGAGGAAACCTCTTCAGTGATTTCTTTTAACACAGAGGAAGACTCTAAGAGGGTTCTATCAGAGGCCGATTCGTCTCTAGCTGTACTGCCATTCTGGCTGTTTGGAGAGTCTTTTTCATCTAGCATAGTCAGATTCTGAGATTCTGACATCTGGCTGTTTTCTTTACTTATGTCTCTAAACTCATTCAACGCTGGCACCTCTTCCTTGCTTTTGCTGTCTGCTGGTCTTAGCTCTTTTCTGCTGTGATCTGCAGTTGTTTCGCGTCTCGCCCCTTCACTGCTTTCCGTTTTCAAATGCTCTTTCCCTTCGCGATTGTTTTCCGCTTTTGCTTCCAATTTTACAGCTGTCTCCGATTCTTGAGGATTTCCCACTTTCTCACTGCTTTCAAATTCTTTGATTTTGTCTTCACCTACATCCTGCACCAAGGTATTTACATTACGATAGTCGACAAATCCTTCGCTTTTTTGTTCAACCTCCATTGTTTTAAGAAAGTCGCCACTCTTTTCGGCTCCGAAGGCAAGTTTTAAGGTAGGTTCTGTAGGCAGCTTTCCCGTTTGCTCTTTTTCAAGATCAGCGGTAAACTTCACCTCCTCTTGAACTACTTCCTTCCATTGCAGCTGAAAGATGGGCTTCTCCTTGCACTCACCTTGCGTCTTCCCCCCTACCCCCTGTTTTTCATCGACAATTTTTTCATCTTTGGCTTTAACAGCGGAACAAAAAGTGGAATCATCGATGTCATTTGTTTTCTCAACTTTCACGTCAATTGAGTTTGCAACATCAGCTTGAGAATGACTAATTTCACTTTCTGTAGAGTACTTGGTGTGAACCAAAGTTTCACAAGTTTCTTTACGTGTGCTGATATTGTCATCTGTGACATTTCCACTGTCTTCTACAACAAGGGCAACAGGAGAAGAACGTCCTCCAATTTGATAACTTCTTTCCACTTTAACTCTAGATATCCTCGTCTTTTCATCTTTTATTTTGAAAAAATTCGCGTTTGGATTTGGAGGCTCTGTGATCTGTCTGAACTCCTCTCGATTCAAGCTTTCCACCTTTGCTCTTGTTGTCTTGGTATTTGTCTCTTTAGTTTTACTACTGTCCTCGACTGTGTCCTTTTCTCTGAGGCTCGGACTGACAGATTTCCCCTCATCTGCTCTTGCAAGAACACCTGGTTTTGCTTGTGCTGAATGAGTTTTCTTCGCATGATGGCCAAACTTTGATGCTGTGCCACCCTTTGGAAGTTCTTGAGATCCTAACTTCCCCCTTTCAGCACTTAGACTCTCTGATGTCTTTGAACCTACGAAAGAAGAAGGATTAAAAAAATGGCATACACGATTGAATGCCATTAAAGCAAGTTAACAACAAAGAGAGCTTGTATTTTGCATGGCAGTCAGGGGTTCTTCCAGATGTTTATCCCCTATTGTGATGACGCTAAGCAGTGACAACAAACATGCACTGTGACTGAAATGACAAGCACACACAACTTGTTGGACATTTTTGTGATTTTTGTGTGCACTCAAGTGATTCACCAGCATCGATGTGCAGTGTGGCTGCTATAACTTCAAGGTAGTCATTATGTCACTGCAATCCTTATCAAATGTATCTTTGCAGGATGCAGATCATTTCAAATAGACTACAAGCAGTCCCTCTTTCGCTGCTTAGTTAGTCGAGTGTGAGAAGAAGACAGGCACAAGAAAAAATGGTGGTGCAAAATCTAGATTCCTCTTTTTGCTTGCTTCTCCTTGGATCCAGATTTTGTGCTGCCACTTTTTATTGTGCTCAACTAACTAAGTGTCAAAAAGAGAGACTGCTCATAATAAACCCTTCACACTGACAGGGAAATGATATGCAGAGGCAGAGGCTTAGATTTCTACCAGTGATACACCGGTATCCAAGCATGTTATTTGTTTAGAGTTATTTTTTCAGCATGGTAGTATTTCCTTGGCGTACAGTTTTTGCTCTTACGATGTACCTGTGCCTGATGAAGAACTGGGTACTGGAATAAGCTGACTAATATCAGATATCACTTCAGGTGTTGACAGTTTGGTCTCCTCTTTGCCATCCACCATTTTGTGTTTGCGCGGCTGTTTGTCTTGTTTCTGAGGGTTGTTCTGCATGTACAAATAGTTTTGCACAACTCCCTCAATACGAGTATGAAATGCCTTGGCTTTACTTTCAACAGCTTGTGAAATCAGTTGCTTGACACCTCGGTCTAACACATCTGATCTGTAAAAATAGCAGTACATACATGTAATAACTATAGCTTTCGTTAGCTTGGGAACAGTGCCAGTAAGGTAAACTTTTTCAAACAGCAGGTGGTTCATAAACTAGCAGCCACAATTGAGACACATTGCTTCCTGTTAATTATCACTGTGAGACATGAGACTGTATGTGATATGTATGGTTATAAAAAATTTAAATCCATTAACAGTTAGTGTCATGAAAGCAATGAGAGTCTAGCCCTCCCCGCTTCCCCCACCATGTATTGGAGTATTGGAAGTAAGTCTATTGTGTCGTTTAATGAACCCATGCAGCCAGTATAGAAGGAGGCTATTCCAATCACCGTCTCTATGAAAGCCCTGGTTCAACGTACAGTAGATTTATGTGTGTTAAGAATAATGGTTACCATTAGCCTCATTGCAAAAAAATAGAGACCCTGAGGTCGAGCTGCAAAGGTGAATGCTGTTGCCATCAGAACTTTGGAAGTTGTTACTCACTGGTTTACGTGTTTTCGTAGGCTGTCCCTAACTTGATTTTTTGGCAAAACATCGGACCACGTTTGTTTGGAGAGGAATGTTGCCACATGACTTTCTACCCTCTGCTTTAGTTGTCGATAAGATTCCTACCGGTATTTGAAAAAAAAAAAGCAATCATCAATGATTCAACAAATGGCATTTACGGCTTTTATTAAAACCTCTTTAAGGCGCCGTTGACATATTCACTTTATCCCCACTTAATGTCAACTGGATGTTTAAGGGGGGAGGGGGTAATGCCTTGGACGTTAGTGCAGTGCACTCTTGAACAGTAGCAAACTGACACTTAAATTCTACATTTTACATTGTGAACTTTTTTACTGTATCCTAATGCACCTATCAATGTTAAGCCCCAGGGTGGGGAGGGTGGGGGGGCTGACCCAGGGTAATTTGAAATTTTCATGGAAGCTAGCGTCACATTTCCCACCCCTGGGCACCTACAGACTGCCAAATTCCACCATCCCTGTGCGCCTTCGGATCATCACATTCCTGCCCTGGAGTAACTTTTTTTCATTACATTCACATTCTTGGAACACCAATGTTCTCCACTGTCAATTTCAAATTCCCTTTTAACAGCTGATGGAAATTTGCTGTGTAACACCAAACCTTTCCACTGCTCACGGTACTGAAGAACCTAACATTATCAAAACAACATGAACGACATTAACCAGCTTTTGAATAAATCAAGCTTGCACAATGATAGAGTTGAAAATTTATGAATATGTAGAAATATACAAAAAGCAATCATGAAAAAAAAGTAGAAAGAAACATTCTCATACTTGTGAACACTTCAGGAAGGACTGATAGCATTGATGGTCCTTATTTACAAAAAGACAAGACCAGGGGTGGATCTAGGGTAGAATAAAGCCCGGTTTCCAAAATAATGAAAAGTTTCTAAGGGGGTCAGGGGGCATGCTTCCCTGGGGAATTTTTTAGATGTTAACTCTCCAAAAGTCCCCTTTCCCACGTTTCTGACTGACTTCAGTAGAACGGTGGAAACCGGTATGGATCCGCCCCTGAAGACGGATTTGCTTGCCTTTCTTTCACCCATGGTATCCAGAAAAATCAGGAAAACCAGAGAAGTCCCATCAAAACGAAGGTTGAGGATTAACTCATCTCCAGGTTCTCTCCGTGTTCCAAGATGGCGGACATGTCAAATTCCCAACCATGGGGTAACGCATACGTGTCAAAATCCCTACCCAGTGGAAGGCTCTCTGAGTCAATTTCCCATAGGTAGACCCCCCCTCCCACCCTGGGGCTTAACATTGATAGGTGCATAAAGCTCTCGCCATTTTTCTTCGGCCGATCGAACAACACTTTCCTTTGCAAGACGATAGACTTTTCATACTTAGATATTGGGTCTTTGTAAATCAGGTATCCTGCACGTTTGGTTTCTTTCATAGTCGTTCTGAACAAGGTTAGTTGTTTTGACATCTCGCCGAATGAGGAAGAAAGCTTGTGGCATCAGAGTAGCAAAAGAGTAACACATACATGAGGGGGAAAATGGATTGCCAATGGACCACAGGGGGTAGTAACGGGGTCAAAGAGTCGCAGAGGTGACAGTGTTAGCAGAGTAGTTATTTGACATTTGCACCAAAGAACTGAACATGTACACATGTACTGTGATAAGAAGGCGCTCGGGATGTTTAGTGTGGGCTTACACCATGTACTACCCCACAGGCTTGAGGTCTGTTACAACAGGGTGTCTGACACTTGCAGAGACTGCAGACTGCAGACTGGCTACAAATAGCGCTGATAAACAGTATTTAAGTGTAAACAACCATTTCAAATAGCGCTGATAAACAGTATTTAAGTCTAAGAACCCATTTCAAATAGAGCTAACCGTTTTAAAATGGGTTCTTAGACTTAAATACTGTTTATCAGCGCTATTTGAAATGGGTTCTTAGACTTAAATACTGTTTATCAGCGCTATTTGTAGCCAGTCTGCAGTCTGCAGATGTCAGACACAACAACACGGGGGCTAGCGATTCTGGCTTTTCCTTTGAATACTGTATTTAGAAGGAGATACAAATAGGATGTATAGGAAAACGCAGTTGTGCAGGTAGGAGTTTTTTGTATATGAAGTTCTCGCCACGTTCTTAAAGCAGTCAATTTTATTGATACCGGTCGTTGACCTCTCCCTGTAGTAAAGGAGTTAGGACAATGTGCGAGTCAGCGAGCCGGGGAGGGGGGAGGGAGGGGAGAGGGGGGTCTGACCTAAACGTCCAGTTGACTTTAAGTGGGGATAAAGTGAATATGTCGACGGCCCCTAACAACAGACAATCACTGAAATTAAAAGGTTAGACTATTTGCAAAACAAGATGTTGCTATAAATACCAATTTGATCCATAAACCAACCTTTTGTTCTAGTTCTTCAATACAGTCACGTCTAAACTGGTCAAAGATGCCCTGTGATTTCACATGTTCAACGATTTGACGCACTATTTGATCAAGTTGCGCTGGAGGTTCAGCCGCCATCTTGAACCCAAGAATCGTAAAGCTCGACCCAGTCTCTTTCGTGAAACTGGAATGTTGAAAAAATATATATATATTCATGTTTGCCAAACAGAAGTGCTCTGTTTGTATGAGCTCTTTCGCAGAGAAAACACGAAGGGAGACTCAATGAATATAGAGGTGGTTGCGTCTTTTTGTTGTTTAGTTTTGTGATTCAAATGACTGACGCGGGAAGTTAACTTGACAGCCATCATTCGAGTCGATCATTCTCTTGCTTTGGGACAAGGACAAATTCTCTTTTTGTGAGGTTCGTTCTTTTCAGAGAAGTGAATTTGATATCTATGCGATTGAAGCAGTGGAAAATCAATTTTGTTTACCTACTGAAGTGGAAAGCAGATTAGTGATCGGACTTAACGGGGCGTCAGTAAAACAGAGTTGAAAGAAGCGATCGTCATCATGTCGGGGGGATATCGAATGCCAATGCCTGCACCTCCTACTCCTCGTGGTTTGGAAGCTATTTACTCTACTTTGAGACAAATATACCCTGACCAACCAAACCCTTTACAAGTTACTGCACTAGTTAAGTATTGGTGAGTGTTTGTTTTTATTCTGCATTAGGTTAAACCTTGTCAATGATGAACAGTGTTTCCGTTTCTACGCACAGGCCGCGGTTAGGGTTACGATGTGTTGAGATTTTTTCACTATGGGACGAGGTGATATTTGAATACAAATTGAAAAATCGACTCTTCAGTGCTGGTTGCTGGTACTGTCCTGGGAGATTGATATTTTTGTTACACACACACTCCCGCAAAGGTCACACTGTTCTTGTAATGTTGATATATTTGTAAATAGTGCAAAATACTGGAAAGGAAGGGAAAGGAAAGGAACTTTATTTAAGTGTCTAGTCGTTCTAGTGCTGGAGCACTAATTGGGGACACTGTAAACTGAAATTAACAATTAACACAAATCGAGTCAAATGTTGGTTTTTGAGGAGAGGGGAAACCGGAAGTACCCCGAGAAAAGCTCTCAGTGCAGAGTAGAGAACCAACAAACTCAACCCACATATGGTGCTGAGTCTGGGAATAAAATCCAATCCACATTGGTGGAAGGCGAGTGCTCTCACCACTACGCTACCCCTGCACCCTGACCACGTAAAAAAAAACATCACATAGAGTTTAGCGTCATTGAGTGTATTCTTGGGTGTTAAATCGCCAAATAAACATTGCTGACACAGTGGCTCTCAGAAATGAGCAAAGCTATGAATTCCCTCGAAATTGTGCACAAACTCTTTGAAAATCGCAAGATCAAAGGAAGCTGACTGGTTCAGGCCCCCCTTCAAAAAATGATTTTGGCAGCCCTTTTATCTTATCCTGGGATTGTAGGGGGAGAGAATTCAGTGGCAGGCGTGAGGTGATGTTGCTTTAATCCTGTGACTCCCAAGCCAGCCTGAACTGGCCATACTTAGTATTTTGCTCTGTCTAACGCCAGACTATTTTACTCTGTAATGCCAGACGATTTTACTCGTCAATGGGGAACCCCTGGGAGTCAGTGGGTTAACATGGAATGATGCCCTGTGGCACGTTTGTATATACTGCACAAGGTGGATTTAAACTGTTGGTAATGAGCATATATGAGGCCTTAATTGTTGGTTATGATATTGAATATTAATTTCTGGAGGTGGTAAGGGCCATCATCTCTTAACATGGAGACTACCTACAGTATTGATTTTCGTCATGCTTATGTTTAGACTGTTTTCCACACCACCCTATAGATTCATTGTGATGTATGACAGGCCATAGACCCTTTTCCTTTCTAGGCTTGGTGGCCCTGATCCACTAGATTTCATCAGTATGTTCAATAACCCAGGAAGTCCAATGGATGGTATTCCATCACACTGGCATTATATCTCATCTGGACTGTCAGATCTTCATGGTGATGGGCGAGTGCATGAGTAAGGAACATAAGATATTTTTTGTGCTTTTATATTGTTGTCACTGGTAACACATTTACTTTGGCCCATAATGTCATATAGTTTTTGTACGTGTGTCAATGGTACTCTTGCTCTTCACATGGGTCATAAAATAATATATATAATAATATTGAAAGTTTGAGGCCATGATTTACAGTACATACATGTACAACCATGGAACTTAGAAGAAGGAGGTGGGAAGTCAGAGGCACCATTGGACATCAGAGTTAACGTCAGAGCTCAAAATAAAGGGAATTCCAGGTTGTCCCTGTTTCAAAAGCTGGGCAACTAATCCCGTAAATTTGGTTGCCTTGATAAATGCTTGGTTGCAAGAACATTAGGAAACCCCCTACGATGTATGCCATGTTGAGTGTTGGATGGGTATCCCATAGTTCTAAGGGTGCATCCTGTGCATGTGGCTTTTTGGGTGTTACCACGACAGAACTGATTAATTGATTGATTTCCAGAAATGCACAAAACTTTGATTGACATTTTTTATCCCTTGAATTTTTAGGTTTATCACATAGAATTCCAGGAAAGATTAAAAACGCTGTTTACCGTTTGGAAATATCTGCATTAGTTCCAGAGATATTTAAGTTTGAAGAATGTGTAAAATATGCAAATGAGAGGACTAATGTTGTCATTCACTCAACCAAATATAACATCAAGTATGTAAATAAAGCTATTTCGGTCAATTCGCAGGAGAGACCATTGAAACTTGGTATAGGCCAATTTTAAAAACTTGAATATCTCTGGAACAAAAAGAGTTCTTTGAAAATGGTAAAAAAGATTCTTCTCGTAGAGACTACAAGCTTATGTCTTAAAATGGCTTAGATAGAAAAGACGCGATTTTCATCATAGTAGCACTTTAATAAGTGGAACAGGCTTAAGATTCAGTTTAGTTAAAACCACATTTTTAAAAGAAGTCAGTCAACCCCTAACCAGTTTCAGTACAGTTTAATTAAGTTTACCAGTTTCAGCAGTTTTAAGCATTGATTTGTTCAGTCTCAAGAGTTTGTAGTTTTCGGAAACCTGCCACAGAAATCAAATAGTTATTATAATGCAGTCTGTATCATCATTAATTGTAAATAAAACATTGATTATCTAATTCACGGTCTCTTCCGTAAGTCGTCGATACTCCAGCTGTCCTTTGGGGGAGTCTGGGTTCAAATTTTAGCATTTTCGATCTCCGTTGCCTACATCTTTGTGATATTATCTCTTGCATTTTCCTATCTGAAAATTCTTTGTAAAAGCCACAGTTATTCAAAACACAGGAAAACGCTCAGCTACTGCAAAATTAAGTATTGTTGACTTCATATCAAACATTGGCAATGGAAAGCTGGTAAGTGGTCCAGGTGCTGCTTATGTAATTAAGTTTTTCTTTTTGGCTGGTTTGTCTGTTTTTTTTTTCTTTGAACAACCAGGCTTTTCATTTTGCCAAAAACTGTTTGCCCGATAAACTTTCTGGTCATCTTTGATGAACAAACGACTGCTAATCTCGAGCACTGTAACATTATTGTAAGATCTGGCTTGACTGTAAATATAGCCATAAGGCAAGTGGTTTGCATCTGGACTGTTGGGATGCTTGATTCACATAGTTATTGTCAGAAAAGTACACAGCGGACAATCCGATGGGGTATAAGATAATTATGGCCTTAAACAAAGCAATGAACAATCTTGAACTGTATCATTTGTAACCATAGTTGTTTGAAAATATAATATGTGTTAAAAAACGTATCTAATCCGATTTTAAAAAATTAGTTATATATAGATAAAAAAACTAGTCTTAAACTGAATTTTTGGTTGCAACTGCAGCCTTCGAACTTCAGGGTAAAATATGCAGTTCTGAGTGTGAGTTTGTCATTTAAATGAACTTTATCGTTTCCCCTGGGGTTTCATCAAGGTTTTGTAAACAGAAGACAATGGCTTTCATTCATTCACTGCATTCTTGTCTTTCGTAGAGTGCTTTGATTCCCGAAAAATTCTTTTGTGTCAGTTGTTAACATTATTTTTTATGCGTCTTGTTTAAACAGGGTAGGCAGGCGCGAAAGTCCAAGTGGGTTTGGCTTTGAGCTCACATTTCGTTTGAAAAAGCAGGTTGGTGAGTCTTCACCCCCCAGCTGGCCAGCAGAATTACTGCAGTCTCTTGCGCGCTATGTTTTTCGAACAGGTAGAATAAGATTTACTTTCTTAGTTAGTTTTGCTAAGTTCAGGTCAATTTATAATCTTTCCTTTTTAAAATGGTTGATGTTTTATCTTGTACAATAATGTAGGTATAACAAATGTGTATATCTCCTTTTGCAAAAGGCATACATGTATGTAGGATGTAGTACGGACAAGTCTACACTCTGTCTTCATAAAGACTGTAAACCCACAGCTGGGTGCTTTGCCGGGTTTGCAAGTCATCTATAAAACATTGACATTGTTTCAAAGTACTAACTTTTCTCTACAAGCCGAAGCTTACCACTCAAACCCCAAACATTGAAACTAATCAACACAACAAGTAGTGTGATTTACATGTGGATGCCCCCCTTCATTTCCCCAAAATCAACCAGAATTTTAAAAAAAACAAAACAAAAAAAAAATAATAGTAATAATAATAATAATAATAATAATAATAATAATAGTAATAATAATAGTAATAATAATAATAATAATAATAATACTAATAATAATAATAATAGGGACCTTTAGATCACAGGACGGCTACGTGTACGAGTTTTCCGTTCTGATGGGCAAAAGGCATATATCATGCTCATGCTCAATACGGAAAACTCTAAGTTGTCCTCATCCTACTATGATAATCTAAAGGTCCCTATTATTATTATTAGTATTAATCAAGTTTGTAAAATGTGGGTAACTATTTCATAATTTGACCTTCTTCTTTCTTTTTTCCTTAGACAGTTACACAAAATAATGTGAGGCTTTAAATGTCACTATGTATAAATAGATAAATTGTATTTTAAACTCACTTTTTGTAGAAAATGCTCTATATAGTGGAGACCATGTTTCTTGGCACTTACCTTTGGATCAAACTCCTTCTGCTGCTGGACAGTACAACTGCAACCCATCACACATTCAACACATGCTAATGGTCGATGACCCTCAGCTACCACTAGTTACAAGTCCCTTAGGATCAGTACGTTTTATCCAGGTTGGTCTT
>NC_090885.1:72956106-72966106 GCF_036669925.1 Montipora capricornis | reverse complement strand
CAAAGAAGTCACCTTCAAATACTGTTAACTGGTTTCATGATATGCCATAAAACATTGTTAATGTAATCAGGGATTACAAAATTTGGGATCAGATGAGCTACACATTTCTCCCAAAGATTTATGGAGCTCCTCAACACAAAATCAAAAGTGCTCATACATGGCATACAATAAAGAAAATGTAACATTTCAAAGAAAGGAGGTTCGTTTTGGACCTCTCTTCCAGGCCAGTGAGGATTATTATTACTTCCAATAAGTTGCCTCAGTTTGATATCTCACTGGACAAAATTTAATGTACAGAAGATCACTGGTTCAAATCACATCCTGGACAAAAACTAAGGTATCTTTTTATAACCAAGAAAAAATGCTACGTGAAAATGAGTAGACGTACTGTAATCTTCCAGCAAACAGACAGTAAACATTCCTGTCCATCATAACTTGCCCCATAAACACTGCATGCATCAGAAGATCTTGCATTGGAAGGGACAGACCCTTGTGTTTTGGTGTAAATAGGCCATTTCGGAGTTCACGTCTGCCTCCTATTCAAGGCGAGTCTAAGTGGGAAGTTTTTCTTATGAAAATTAGTTTTCATTCATATGTAAAGTAGAACTAATTAACATCACAAAAACTTTGCACTTAGACTCGCTTTGAAGAGGAGGCAGACATGAACTCGGAAATGGCCTATTACAACACATACAGGTATTCATATAGTCATGTTTTTGAAAGTCTGTGATTTTGCAATGTCAATTTCTTTCACCATTTTGCATTCATATTCTCCACAAATAAATCATAGACTACAGAAACTGGCCAAAAGTAAATATCCCTAATTTAATTAAATGGGTTGATGTTAATCATAGACTACAATAATAAAGAGTACAACAAATATTTGTTCAATTTCACTTTTTATTCTACTTCCCAAAAGTGCTCCACCTTTTTTTGAAGGAAAGTCTTACATCAAGCTCTTTGAGCACACAAGTTTTCAATTTACGCTATACAAAAAATTATGATTTCAACCTGTGACAAGAATGTTTTTGTTTTTTTATCAGCGCTCTCATCTCTGAACAGAAAACAGTATTAACTAAACAGAGTGCACAGATAGATTAAAAATCTTACTACTTTTCACACAGGCATTATAAAATCTACGTTTAAAACATGTGGTGGCAATACTTAGCAGAATTCCTAAATAATGCAGTGAAAAGGATCTCTGTGATGAGCTATGCAATTTAATTAAACCAAAATAAATTATTCTGAACAGTTTTGGCACCAAAAAAGTACAGGCCTTGTTATTTTGGAGGATATGTGGCCTAAATCTGAGCTCTGCTACAACTATTTATTCTTTTTCTCATCTCTTTGTTCCACTGCTTTGACAATCTTAAAACAGCTATGACTGAGATGATAAATGAAATTCTAAAATTAGTAATATGAGGTCATGGGTGCTGATCCTAATTGTCTCTGTGATTTATTTGCCATGAGAGGTTAGGGAAGCAGCACAAGTCTATGAAGCCAATTTTTGTTCTTTCCCTGGGAGAATCGCAGTACTAGTTTTAACTTAATACTACTACAAAGACTTGAAAACTGCCAGATCACACTGCTGACGAGAATTCACTCTTTGCTTCTAATTCACTACAGCATTTTAACTAAAGACGCCCTTGAACCTTTCTTGTGAGCTTTCTACTGAAAGATGTCAGAACTGCTACTGGTACCATTATTTTGGGCAAGCTGGCTGAAGCATTTCTCCGTAAGACTTTGCCACATACTTGTCACTTTTCAAACTGGTGTTGTGAGCTCATACTCGCTGTCTGTTTCAGAAAATTGTAGAAAATGTTTAAAGAACTCGTACACTGACCAACAAATTGCACAAGAGGGCATCTGATAGAGCACCCTGGCTCGTAGTCCTTGAAAATAGCCTGAGATGCCCTGCAATCTATAGATGGAGCGAAATGCTGTAACCATACCAGTCACAAAAACAGCATGCCCCTCGTGTTTACCAACAATAGCAACAGCACCCTTTTCCTGGGTGTTAAGTAAAGTCTTTGCCACATCAAGAGGCGTAGTCAATGCAGCCGCGACCGCTCCTGCGGTTGCACCTGCCAGAAGATGTGTTTTAGGATCATATCCTTTTGTTGGATTAAGTGTCTCTCGTACAAACTCGTAGACAGTGAAGTGCAAACACTGGAAAGGAATGTTCATGGATAGTTGGGTTGAGTAGCTACGGTAAAACGCTTGCAATCCTTCATCCCTAAGTATACACTGCATACATTGAAGAACTCCTCTGTACGGGCTTCCATACATCTGCATTCTTTGCTTTATTACTGTATATTTAATCAACAGGGGAGACAAAACACATTAGTATCAATGTTTATTTTTAGGATACATTGGATCAAACATCACCAGCTGCTGCTGGAAACCTGTGTGTTCTACTGTCCATACAAATGACATTAATTCTGTGATTGGACCCATTCACGAACAGAGTTTGAAATTTGCATTTCAAGCAAAGGTTTTAGTTTTATAGAGTCACATTGAAGAAGGGAATTTGGAGACTAGATTTGGAAATTTCAGTGTCTGTAACAATCCATAAAATTTGGCTTCAAAACATCATTTAAGTCTAAAAAACATTGATTAATAAATTTAACTACCAGTATCTTAAAATCAGATATTTATGTAAGTAGCAAACAATATCAACAGTGATAATGAAAATACAGTAATAATAACTGGATACACCTTCTATTGGATTCATTGCACCATCATGAAATACTGTTGCACAGATGGCAGCCAAGCCTAGAAGATCAAAAGCAGAGAAGTTAGAGCCCACAAAATGGTATATTTTAAAAATGAGCATTTCTGGACATGTTTGACATTTCATACACTCAAATCCTGTTTGGAGTCGTCCAATGTTGTTTATATGCCACGTTATCGCACATGAATCATGGTAGCTTGGAACTTGGAAATTATTTCCGATGGTCTAAAACAACTAACTTAACGATCTGCCCTTCCCCCCCCCCAGCAACCTTTGTTCTTTAGTTTTCTCAGTAGTTGAATACAGTGTAGTGATTAAAAGCTTACTTTGCTTGGCTTGGAAGACAAGGTCTTAATTAGAGCAAGACAAACTTGTGGTTTTGCTTGACTCTGAAGACCACTGACAAAAATAACCACTGACGTTGGTCACAAAAAACAGTACTTGGGATAACCACAGTCACTCGGATCGTTGATTCCGAAGGTTTGTGGAATGATAATTGTGACAATCAGACTGCCCCATCCCACAGGCAAACTTACGAAGAATGTGGTAAAAGCTCTACTGTATGTACCAGGCAGAGAATGGAATGTTAAATTGTCATTAAAACTAAAAAACTATATCTGATTTTTAAAGTGAAGCAGTCACTGTGATAATCAACCCATTCCTTAACACGAAAATCAAAAACTCTCCCAGCATTCTGAATAAGGTTTTGAAGAGGAGAATCTGAAGGAGCCAAGTGTGGGTCAATGTGACGGGGTGTCCATGGCAAGTTTTTGACGTGAGATGTTCCTCTTATCTGGAACACTGCTTGCAGTACAATACTGAACAACTCCAGCATAACATAACTGCACCTACATGTGCCCTGCATGTGAAGCTGTTAGTCAAGCAATATCCTTGATTAAATGATGAAAAAACAAAAGGAGAGCATGAGTGATAAATAATTGCTGCACTTCTACATTGTTCCCTGGTTAGTTCCATGATTAACATACTCTTTCTATTGCACATAACACTTTTACAGACTCATGAACCAGTAAAAGTGAAGAACAGCTCACCTCCACAGACAGTCAGTCGACTGTCACTCACCTGTCGGCCAATGGTTGACCGACAGGTGGCCAACTGTCAGCCAACAAAAAGGTGTCGTTGCTGTCTGGAATGTCTCTCCCTACGGTTGTTACGGTACTTTGGAAAGTCAGAGACATAATGCTCCCTGAAAATCCTGCACGGCAACATCAAGTTAGGCAGGAGAGGAAAGACTGAAGAGATTGACGATTCAATGTTTGGCCACAAACACAAGTACAATTGTGGAGAGATTTCTAGAGGTGCGTGGGATTTTGGCATGGTTGAAAGAGGCAGTGGCAGGGCTCTCACCTTCCGAGTACCAAACAGAACAAGAGCAACCCTAGTAACGGGACTGATAAAACAGTTCGTAGAACCTGAACCACAATAATCTCAGACGAGTTTTCACCATACTTCAACCTGAACCACGTTGGTTACACCCACATCATGGTAAATTATTCAGGGAACACTGTCGATCCATACACCGCAGGCGCTCACACAAACACCATAGAGGGTCTCTAGAGTCAGGTGAAGAGGAAGTTAAAGGCGATGAATGGAACTCTACAAAGCCAACTACCACGATATCTGGATGAGTTCAACAGGCGGAAGATTTACCGAGGCGACCACTTCGAGAACATATTGGCTAGTATGGCCGATTTCTGCCCTCTCAAGTAAGTTCACTCAGTGTAACAACAAACAGCTCCTTTAGGAGCTACCAAAAGATGTAAAGTCCTGACCAATACACCAAGACAGTGTGTCCTCTATTTAGCAGCACACGCTAAATCAATCATCACCTGAACAAGTTCATAGAGAATACACAATCAAAATTACTGGATTTCATTTCTTTGTTTCACTAATAATCTTTCGCCTCTTGAATAAATGAAAATTATTCAATTAATACACCTTATTCCAAAATGGCCGCCATTGAGATATTCTCTTGTTTTTATTGAAATTAGACCTTGATGCCTCCTCGTTCAAGGCAAAATATTCTTTTGAATTTTCAGCTCAAGAATGAGGCATCAAGAGCTAATTTGAATAAAAACAAAAGAATATTTAAATGACGGCCATTTTGGAATAAGGTGTATATCTACTGATTTTCTTGTGTACTACTTAAGCAATAGAGGACATTTTCTGTGTTTCCATAGCCTTATCTAATCACTCAGGGCAGTTGATCAAAACGCGGCCAATCAAAATGCGCGTCTGACTACATAACCAATCAAAATTTGTGTGATGTGACAGACGTGTTTCCATACTCTCATCTAAACACAGCTATTGACCAATGAGAGCGTGCGTACTATCCTAATTATTTTATAAATTATAATAGAAAGAACGAACATTAGCATTGTGAAGACATACATAATATAGAATTACATGCCAGTTCACAATGAACTATAGGGCGATTGAAACCCTTTTGATGAATGATATCATTTCAGTTTAATCCAAGTTTGAAGTTTGTCGTTTTAGTAGCAAAACGTTTGTGTAATGTTTTATCGGCCTCTAACTGACTGTCGGTAGCTTGTCCGTAACCTGTTGGTAATGTGGAGGTGAGGTGTTCTTCACTTTTACCCATGAATCATGTGGTAAAACTGACATTTAGCTAGCAAGTAATGAACAGCGTTTAAGATATAGAAAAAGAGGAAGCTGAACCTCATTAAAATCAATTTCTTGAAGTCAGTTCCTCTTACTTTGATCAATATGACAAAGTTAGGGTATAAGATAAAGGCCTTTCCTCTAAACAGTTTTGCTTTGTGCAAGCATAAAGTGCTACTATGATCAATTGACTCATTTACTCACTAACATAAAATGCAACTTACTGTATATCCTAAACACAAGTTTAAAAGTCTGACAGCCCAAAACTCCCATGCTGCATATTAATTCAGCCGCGCACACAAGCCTTGCGTTCTTAAAGTAGCGAGTCTTTCACATCATTTTCTCAACCCAGTCTCTCAAGATTTTCAAGTTAGTAAAGCTTACAAACTTCAGCCACTTAGTGTTAAGTTAACATAGTTTTGAAATAAAAAAGGATCTTTTGTCATAGTAGGCTAGTACTTTAAGCTTAAAGCACTCTGACTAAAATGCAACTGAACTTGGATGAGGCAAGAACACTTTCCTTTGGTCTAGTTTAGAGTGAGAGGGTGGTTGTCCATAATACTTCGAAGAATCTGAATGAAGTCCCAGAGCACCACTCAAAACAATGTAATTGAGAAATTAAGCTACAAGTCTCAACTCCATCCTCAAGTTAATAGCAGGAGCAAAATTTTAGATTCTAAAGAAACTGTGGTACAGGAGGTTTACAAGCATGAGCTTAACGTCTGTGAATATTGCCATTATTGTGAGGTACACTGTATTTCAAAATTATTATACCTGTATATCTGGGCACTTTGAAGGATAACGAATGGAAGAAGTGTTTACAAAACCACACTTACCATGGGAGAGAGGATTATACGATGTTTGGTTGCCATTGATGAATTTTTTAGTTGCTTCATACGTGCTAAAATACAAAGCATGTGCTGGCCCTGCTCCCAATGCAACAATACTCATTCCCCTGGTAGGAGTTAAAAGTCCTTCTTTTTTCATCATACTTGTCATTGCATGACAGATATTTCTGTATCTTGCATTTGGAGGAGGTCGCAGACTCTGCATTCTTGTCTGGAAGGTAAATACATTGAAGACTAGATTCGACCAATAATTTCATCTCTGAATCAGACACAATTGAGGAGTAAAATTGTCAGGCGTTAGAGTAAAATCTGTAACTCTCGCTCTCAGGACTGAAAGGCTTAATAGAGAAATTATTTGGCTCCTAACAGTTATTTTTTTCCTGTGGAGCATACCTGTGTTTTGGAACAAACAATAGTATTATTGCTAAACAGAGTGCAATAAATTATTATCACACTTCACCCTTCTGATAGGCTTGATTGACCAGCCATTTTGCGTGCCCACCTTCCTCCACGAACACCATGGCTGGATCACTGTCCAGCCAATAGCCCAATTTCGATATATTAAAATTCAGTCCAAAACATCATCTCAAGGCTCTGGGGAATAAATCTAAGGATTTGTATGAGTTTATTCCTCAGAGCCTCGAGATGATGCCTTTTGTTTAGGACCAAATTTTGATATATCGAAAGTGGGCTATTGTATGTTCCACCAATCAGAAAGTCGCCTGCCTGCCAAGTACAAAATACAATTGCAACAGGTGCTACGTCACAGACAAACAACGCGAACCAGTGATCCAGGCATTCGTTGGGAGGAGGACCAAAACAGCTGGAAATCTCATATGTAAACCTCATATTGTGTAATCAACATAATCTGAAAAATGATTTCATTTACCAGTTTGATTCATGAGTTCACTCAGAGCACTTTGATTGTGTTTTATTTGTCTCAGCTTAGTGTGCAACAAAAGGATTACAAATGTTAAACTGGTTCCAAAATTTTAAGACTGCAACACAATTTAAACCCACAGAAAGTATTTGCCAGCTCTGGGCATCACAAAAAAACAATGAAATCCTATTGCTTTAAAATTTTAAATACAACTTTTGAATTGTGCATTTAAGCAAAAAACCTTAATTTAGATTGAAGTGAGGTTGGCTTAGTATGGCATGTGAGACTGAGGGTGCTAAACAATTCCAAGGGCCAAAATTGTTTTTTCTTTAACAAACTAAATGATATATGAAATGAATCATATAATAAACTACGGATCTAAAATCAAGTGATCCTTGCAGTTTGCAATAATATTGCTTTGTGTAGAGAAGCCTGAAAAATTAAGGACTTCAATGGGGTGTGAACCTGTGACCTCGGCTTCATAGCTCAGTTGGTTAGAGCATCGCACCAGCATTGCCAGTTGAAATGAAAGAATGGGTTCCATTGATGTTATGAAGTGAGGCTTTGATCTTATTTTACCCCCCCCCCTCCCCAAGAAAACAAAACAAAACAAAACAAAACAAAACAAAACAAAACAAAAACAAAAACACAGAGATCATGAAAGCTACGTGGCAAAGTCATGTTAAGGAGCTCTGTCCTGAAAAAGGAAATTTTTAACAGGGTGGTGGTATATGTCATGTCTTCAAGATGTGCCTCAAGGGTCAATTAATTACTGATGTCTCACAAGATATTCCCCCCCTCCCCCTTGATAAGATGTCATTCAATCTCGCTGGGGAGAAAAATATTCAGATTCACGGGCAAGTCACATCACTACAACTGGTATGCAACCTAAAAAGAATTCCTCAACTTACCGCCCTATTTTAATTTGTCATCTCTTACAACTGCAAATAAAACCTTTTGGATAACAGTTTGTTTTTTTTTAGGAGTCCACCGATTCAGTACGTTGACAAACAAAATACAATAATATAATTTAGAGAATGTAGCCCCGGAAGCGATTCTTGACAGCTTGATAATTATAGCTGCTGATAAAAAAACACCACCACACATTTGGGTGGAAGTCCAAAGCCTTGACTACCATTTTATAACATGATCGATGATTAAAATTTTAAAAGTACCGTGCACGTGAACACATTCTTATTTTTATCTAATACAATTAAATAATGAAATTGCGCAAAAAGGGCAAGTAACTCGTCCCACAGTGATGCACAGAAGAACGAAAATAGCGTACAGAAATGAACAATTTCCAAGATAACAGATGATGTAATATCCAGTTTCACGCAACGGAGAATCAGCCCTAATTGAATTATTTTTACATCTCGCGAACAAATTTCACCCGAATATTTTACAACAACGAGTAAATCCGTGTCAGATCGTCATCATTCTTTAAAGGAAGAGAGTAAACTGATCTTACCTTCACGCAATCAACAGGGTACATCACACAGTGTTCCATAACTCCGGCGAGCGCGCCTGCAGCGAGATGTACTGTAACTCTCTCCGTTGGCAGGCTCTCATACTCCGAGTCCTCCATGGTAAAGGGTAACGTTATCGACTCCAGCTTTGAAACAATATATTGCTGATCGTTCAACTCTCAGTAGTCGCGTCGAATATGTACGTGTTTGCCAGAGTACTTCTGTTCAATCAATAATGCGACCCGCCATATTGAACAAACTTCGCTTGTTTCCAAATGCCATGTGACTTGGTTTTCGTCCAATTGCAAACAAGGATTTCGCAAAAGAATGCACGCGACACAGAAACGTGACTCTTTACTGGGAGCACACTGGAGCACACGGAACTGTCTTGATGATTATTTTAACCTGGCTCTACTGTTATATTCGATGAGTCATCACACACGCACGAACCAATTAGTGCATTTTCCCCAACAGCTACGATATCTCGTCAAATCTTCAATGTTTAGCCCAGACAACACTCTGAAAGTTCGTAATTAAGCTATCGGAATTGTCTTCCGTTAAGGAGGGTTCCAGCGTCACGTAGAGAAAAGAAATATAGGCGGCATAGCTTTATTTAACATTCGTTGGCCGTTGAATTGCGCAGAGGTTTCGAAGCTTTAAACGTAAAATATGCTTATGCATGATGAACAAAATGTCAGTAATATTTTGGTTGTTAGCTAATAGCTTGAAGCGCAAATATTGTAAAACTTGTAACAATTACTGGATCTTCCGTCTGTGATCTTCTTTACAGATTGTCAAAACACCAAAAAAACAAACAAAAACAAGAAATCCGACTCTCAACCCACCAGTTCTAGTTGTCATTTTCCTTTGGATCTAATTTTACTAGTTACTATGAAACCCGTATTTTACTGCCTTCGGAACCACAATGCTGAATTGTGCCTAAAGTTGACGTGACAAGATATGTTAGTCGAGGAAGTGATCCACTCCAACACCGCACACAGGTCTCAACACGTAATGTTGTCAAGCTAGCAAAGAGCTCAGGTCTTACAAGAATCTAAGGGTGCGTTTCTTTGGGGTGATCCGAAAAAGGATCACTGATGCTTTGCTAGGTTTGTCTCAGCCCTTGCAAAAAAATAAACGATCACTGTCGCTACAAAAACTACTAATATTTCGTCATGGGTTTCCTTTTTCGCCGTTGTTTCTTATTTATATCTTTGAAAGATACACTTCGTTTTACGAGTGGACAAGAAATCGGAATTTTGTATCAGCCCGAGTCATCCCTGACAGACAAAAATAGCCAACGGCAAGTACGAGCAATGCGGAATTTTTGCTCTGTGCATCCAATACTGACCATGGTGAGTCTGCATATACGGCTTTTTGCCAAATTTAACACAATATAGCCGACAGATTGAGAGCGCAAAGAATC
>NC_090885.1:72946106-72951106 GCF_036669925.1 Montipora capricornis | reverse complement strand
TGTGATTTTAAAATGAAAATTTCATTAAATTCTAGCATGGAATTCTCCACATTTTGAGCTGGCATACATGTACAAGCCGAGTCACATTTACAGATACTACCTCAAATGAGCTGCAGCAACACATCAACTACTTTCATCACATCCTTATGTCAAATCCTTTGTTTACCTGGCTTCCATTATCAAGTAACCACTGTACACAGTCTGGTTTATTACCATCAACTGCCCAGTGAAGGCAGCCTGATCCACTGTTGTCCTTGGTGTCAAGTAAGACTCCCTGTTCATGGAGCTGCTGTGCTATGTTCAAGTGACCACCAAAACAGGCCAACAACATGCTTAAAACAAAAGAAATACAACCTTTAAAGATAAAAGGAAAAGGAATCTGCTGGGCACAGCAGGGGGACACTGAAAAGTGCAGACTGCAGACTGTGCAGACCGTCTGTAAAATGAAAATTCGGTTAGCCTGAACTAGGCCTAAATAACATTCGGTAAGCCTAATTAGGCATAAATAATATTCAGGTTTATAGCCTGTTTACGGTTAGCTCTCAATAATAGTGTGGGTAACACCATATTTTACCCATGGTCTGCACGGTCTGCACAGTCTGCAGTTTGCATTTTGGCGTGACCGCACAGCAGGCTCAAGTCACATTTAGCAAACATATCATGGGGCATGGAGTTTGAAGAGTGCCATCCAAGGGAGTTGTGGACAACAGTTAGATCAAAGTGAGTTTCCACCCCTGGAAGAGGTAGACCTCTTTTCTGACACTCGTCAGCCCAGCAAATGCAAAAGAAAGAGACCTCTGCTAGCAGAGAAGCCTTTCAAATGAGATGAAGTTAAACAATTTTTTCAACAACAAAACCACAGTATTCACCTGTTTTTTCCACTTGTGTTAGAGAAGTTGACATCAGCATTGTGTGCAATCAAACTTGATACAATCCTACAGGAATAAAGAAACATAGTTTATACAAAATTTTATTTTTTTAAAAACATTTTCCCAACTCAGTTTACCATGTAAATTGCAGCTGAAGTATTCAAGAAATTGACATTTTTTATATAGAAACTGTATATGAAGCAAAGAAGCTAGGAGACTCAAAAGTTCACGGTCACAAAGTAACACACATTTTCCACAGAAAAATAACAATTTTCTTTTTTTACACTTTTATATGTAAAGGACAGTGAACAAATGAACAAAAGTGCACTACAAAACTTAGCACAATAGCATTGCTTTAGGTTTTCCTGGTGTGAATCAATCGAAAGCTAATGTTGCAGTTTCTTTGCATTTTTTAAATCAACTGGTTAACTCATTTGGTTGAACATCTGAGTATAAGACGTACTACTATACATGTATGTGCAAGAGAATGTGATCAGGGTGTTTAAATATTATTAACTGAGAAGGACATGATGTCCTTGTAAAGACATCAGATTCTGCAAATAGTTAAGACAGGCCTTCTTGGACAACAAAAGCCCCTTCTCACCACCAGCTAATGTTCACAACTCTTGAAAATAGAAATGTATTAGAACATAGAAAATGCGCTGTATATTATACCCTGTGTATCCCTTCTGTGACGCAATCATTAGAGGAGACATTCCAAATGCATCAGGGGTATCGACTAATTGCTCATTGCTGCAAATCAGAACACCACGACGTAATATGATTATGAATAAAGTATTTTTCAAGGAATACACAATAACTGGACGGTGTTATGCACAAGCACGAGTTTGCCGAACTCCCAGTGACAAACACCCCAAGTCAACAGAAAGAGGGAGACATAATTATATTTTTGTCCCAAATATCCTATTGCCAGGTCTAGAGTGGCTTAATTGTTAGCCCAAAATTTGTAATAATTCATTAAAAAGAGTATAATTATAGTAATAGAGTAAGGATTATTATTATAATGATTTATTACCCTAGTAGGTTCAGCAGAAAACAAAGGGCACAAATATAATAATTAACAATTATTAATAAATTGTCACTTGAGCTAGCAACTCAGTGCTCAACATTAGTGGTTGTCTGGTCATCTGGTCGTCCCAGACCACCAGAAAGTTTCCCAGGCGACTAGTTTTTGGTAACATGAAAAGGTTGGTTGCCCAAAGAAAAAACAAAATAGAAAATGTTATTATAAGCAGCACCCGACTCACTCAATGGTTTTCTGTTGTGTATGTGCTTATATATGTTGTAGTTCAGATTTTTTCCTAGTTCAAACTTTTTGAAAGTATCTCTCGTTCAAGTTTGATTTTATTTTGTTTCAGTTTATTAATGACTATTAGACAAAGAATAATCAATTTTTTCCACTGGTTGGAACCACATGAAACAAGAGGTGTGAGGTGTGAAGCTACAAAACATGCCATAAATTTAATAGCACTGAATGTTAAATTCAAAATTAATATGAATTTAAAAAGAGACATGATTATAAATTGCAAATTTTCCGACATGGTGTGATCCTATTCTTTTATAGAACCTTTCACTGATAAATTTAAATGGCAATGTTTATAAATAAAAAAGTGTATAAAAGTTCAATAAGTGCTCTCTGTTGAGAGCGTTGGACACAGTTTATGTGATCTACCCTGCACACTGTATACATACGTTTCTTCCAGAATTGCTTCCACCTTCTCTAGTTCCCAATTTAATACGGCAGAGTGAAGATCACGACCAGACAATGGAGTCCCTGATGAGAAAGAAACTGATTTTATTTCATAAATAATTTTAACTTAATATTATAATTTGCTAATGAATTCTGCTGGTGGTTAAAAAAAGAATGCAACTTAAGTCAATGGATTGTTAATTGACACAGGAACTTTGTTGTGACGGTTTAAATTGTAATACACGGTAATAATTAATAAGATTGACTATAATAATAATATTATTATTATGCAATAATTAACTTACTTGTAGTGGTAACAGTGATTACTTGACTCCAAGGGCTATGTCCATTGTCGTTACTAATGCGTAGACGGTAGCGGTAGGTTTTGTTTTGCTCCAGACCTCTGAGCACGTTACTCCTAGCAAAGCCACTGAATTTGTAAAACAACTTACACTGTTAAACGAAGCGGAACAAACTTGGAAAAAGGATTGACATGTTAAGTAATTGACTCCTGGAGATCTTTCTCTGTCTAACAACAGACAAGTTTTACTTGTCAATTGGGGGGGAGGGGGGGGGGGGGGGGGGGTTTAAATGAGTCAAATTGATTCAATTAATTGAAAAAGGCAAAAGGGCCTGAACCGGCCAGACTTAGTATTTTATTCTGTCTATTAAACGCCAAATTATTTTACTTGTCAATGGGGAACCCCTGGGAGTCAGTGGCTTAATGTATTCAGTTTTCCGCCATTGACTGAACTGAACTGAACTGAACTGAAAAACTTTATTTAAACATGTGACATTGATGAGCCTAAAAAAGGGACTCGTTACAAAAATGTATGTAATACAGTAAGACACTGGCTTTTGTATTCTTTCTGACTAATCTTTTCTTGTTTTAGACCTTGTACATTTCTAAATGAATATAAAACCCAGAGTTTGACGTCATTAGGCAGCATGATTTAAAACTGCATAAATTAGTTATTTCATGATAACAGCTAGTGAGTGTCTGTATTAGTGAGTAAAAAGCCAAGTTATAACAACGCAAAATTGATAACCAGGGCCCCAGTTGTTCAAAAGATGGATTTTGCTATCCGCCGGATAAATCACTATCCACTGGATAACTCAACTAGTTTTGCTAGTGTTTATCCGCTGGATAGTGATTTATCAGGTGGATAGTGCTATCCACATCCTTTGGACAACTGGGGCCAGGTCTTTAGTACTTAGGTTCATACTTGTAGACATTCCCAAATCCCTTTCTGTTACAGTCCTCTTCTTCCTGGATACAATAGCGTAATCGTCCCCCCGACTGATCCTCAGTTGATGCCTGGTCCCACAACAGTTCAATGCTATCAGATGTCACCTTGCCTACAACAGGCGGTGCCGGCTTATCAGGGGCTATATTTCATAAAAACAAATGAAAGATTGATGTTAACTGCCAGCCCCAAAACAATGTTCTTAGGCAGAAGGGATTTATGAAGCAAAATAAAAGCCCTGCATTTTCAGTAGATGTCCCTAATAAATAATGACATAAGGCAGGCATTGGGAGATTTCACCATTCTTGAAGTTGTCTTGTGCACTATTTGCCATTTTCCCTTTGCTCAACTTTTAGTTTCTGCTTTCCAGGTAACAGATAAAGGCTGTTGTTTTAAAATGGTTCTCACTTGGTACAGAATTTGCCATTTGATATTGATTGGAGCTTAGTTTCAGGGAATACTTTTAAATGTGTGGCTATGCCTCCATCTAATTTAGGCCATTTCTTAGTTCACTGCCATTTCCTACATTAAAGTGGAGTCTAAATGCCCTTATTAACTTGAAAATGTATTTATATTCATTTTATTTGACTTATTATTTAAGTCCAGCTTCAATGGGAGCTTTTAATTAAGCTTCAACAGGATTTGAACTCATGACCTCTGCGATGCCAGTGCAATGCTCAACCAACTGAGCTATGAAGCCACTCAGTTGGGAACAGGTTAATTTGTTGGGTTCCTGTGTTCCTGCTATATTACTATTATGGGAGTAGGGGTAGGGGTAGGCAGGGGTAGGGTTGAGGGGTGAGGCAGTGCTTGAAATTGCAACCAACACAGTCGCATTTTTGACTGAATTTTTCCCTTTGCCACTAAAATATCTTGCGACTTGTTTTCACGTTCGTTCTTTCAAAATAACAGGGTTAGCAGTTGCCACTTTGCTGCTACTTTTGTTTCTCGTAATGAATTTCTTTCAATCTGAAGATAGTGTGATTGTAGCACAATTTAGCTGTGATTATACATGCACAACTCCATTCCTTGGATCATTCACCATTTTCAGAGGTTTCTCTACACACAAGTATTGTGGGCTCATATTTTGTTTCCCTAAACTGGTCAACACAATGCAGGGTACCACAGCTGAAACAATCCAAGAGATTTCTAATATCCATTTTTCAGATGTTG
>NC_090885.1:72936106-72941106 GCF_036669925.1 Montipora capricornis | reverse complement strand
TCAGTAACTAAATAAAATTACATTAAACCCTATTATAACCACAGTCCAAAATGTGTCTTTCACATATTTCATATTCAGTTTGTCAGTTGATTCAAAGAGCTTTCACAGTGCAACGCGCCTTACTGTGGCCACCTAACAAAGTTTTTTACAAATTGTCCGCCAATCGTGTGAATTTGACTGACAGTCACGCCTCCTTGCAAAGTTCGCACAGTTGTAAGTTGAACACCATTGCATGGGTTGTTTTATTTACACGTAATTTTCAAATGTGAAAGTTTATTGGGTGGCCACGGTTAGGCACCTTGCACTGTAAAATGTGTTCAACACAGCAATAAACAATCAGTTGGTTGAGCACTGGGCTGCCATGTGGGAGGTCGTGAGTTCAACTCTACATTCTCTAGTCTTCTTGGATAAGGACTATAAACCATCGTCTTCGAAGTGTGTTAATTTGAAGGCATTGTAGAGTTAGTCCTTCCAAACCCATGGTCTAGCTGGTCAGTTGTGTCAAATGGAAAGCATCCTATATGTAAGTCTAGTTTCCTGTAGTTTCCCATATTCATAATTAAATGTCAATAAAGATGCTACTATCACTGGTATTATGTTTATGATACTTTACTAAGTATAATTAGTCCTTATCATTATTGCTATAATTTTTTGTAGTGCATTATGTTATTTTAAGTCAGCTGATAGATATACTGTGCCTGAATTCTTACTGCCTCTTTCAAAAACAATAATTAAGTTATTATTGTTACAATGTCTTCTAGGTCATTCAAGTGCTTAATCTCCACACTGCACCATGTACAAAGGTAAAGTTCTGAGATCAAAAATATGATTAGTGCAAGTAAACAGCGCGAAGCAACTTTGTTGTCAGCATTGTAGGAGAGCTATAGTAGGCCATGAACAGAAAGCCTGACCCTAACCAACTCTTAAATTCCTCCATTTGACTTTCCAATGTAATTATTGGTATTTTAGGTAAAATGGGCTCGTGAAAACTACCACCATGACTTGAATTCACCATACATCCTACGCTTGGCATCTGGGGATGCGATTGGTAATGTCATTGTCTGGGACATTCCTCAAGGCACCTCAGTCACAGAATTTTCAGATGGAAACAGGCCTATACTGGATTTAGAATGGCTTGGTACCCAAGATGCATGTCATGACCTGTTAGTGGTGCTACATGCACCTTCATCCATGATACTCTGGAATGCCGACACTGGGACCAAGCTGTGGAAGAAGACTTTTCAAGAGGCTCTGCTGTGTTTTGCTTTTGATCCCTTCATGCCTTCTAATGTCACTTGTAAGTTGCCAGATAATAGAGACATTTCCTGTTGCATTTACGTGAAACATCAAACAGCTGGCTGCTGCTAATTGTTATAATTGTTAATTCTCTTTTTAAAACTCAAACACCCTAGGATGCCCCCAGTTGTTGAGTCAAATCGTCTGGCGTTAGACAGAGTAAAATATGTTAAATCTCAATCCCAGCGGTCAACGGGTTAACTTGTTTCTCTCCTTCAATAAATAAACTGCTGGCCCCTATGTTCAAATGATGGATACTGATATCCGCAGCATATTTCACTATCCAGTGGATAAGTCATAGCGAAACCAATTGCGCTATACAATGGATAGTGTTATCCACCTTTTGAACAACTAGGGCCTGGGAATTTGTAGATAACAGGCAAGAAATGACTTAAAATCAAACAAGGTTCTTTGATTTTTGGCTATACAATGTGTCAAGCTGTTAGGAGGCTCGAACCAGTTTCAATATAATGCTTGCAAGTGATGCTCTTATTAAAACGATCGGCACCACGACGTTGTATCATGTGTTGGCAATATTGTGGTACCAAATGAAACATGAATTATTGCTGAACAAGACACAGTCATTATTGTGACATAATATGTCACCATGACAATGGGTACCCTTTATTTTGTCTTTAGTTGCTTATATCTCAAAAACGAAATTGGTGACCCCCATTTTCTATTTCTGAAAAGTAATACAAAGGGCATGACCAAACTTTCTGCAGAGTTTTAAAAAATTCTGTGCAGTGGATTCTGAGCCACATTAATTTTGTGATTTTTTTTAGGTATGCTCTGAATGCTCTGGACAGATTTTTTTTAAACTTTTGTGATAGTTTCATTGTGGGCTTCTTAATTTTCACTTTTCAGCTCCAAGTAGTGGTGCTAACCGAGTTAGTTTTTTGTGATATGAGCGAATAAATCAAAATTTTAGGGTGTATTTGCCGGGCTTTCCCATTTCCAAGGTAACTTATTACATCACAATAATGATCACATCTTGTTTGGAAATAACATTGCTGTTATACGTGATACAGTTGTAGCGTTAAAAATTCGATCTAAACAGAGAGTCTTCTAAGTGTTGAAACCCTCTTGAGCCTCCTTAACATGATGCTAAATCTCTTAATTTTGAATATAATGTACCATTTTTTGACTGTAAGAGTGCAATCACCAGACTTGTTTGTGGCAAACTGTTTTTGAGATACTTGAAAAAGCTTGGAAAATCTTTCCAGAATGTCAATTTCAGCCACTTGAAAGGGAGATACAACATAAGGAAGGGTTCTTGCTTTTATTGGATTTCATCCTTAGCATAATTTGTGGCAAGGGAAAATCTATGGTAACAATGCTGTCCTGAATAAATAAGTTTTTAATATGTCCACTTTAACAGTATTTAAGGCCCTGTTTATATAATTTTTATGGTCTCGGGTACCAGAGACAACCCTCCTTCCTGAGACAACTTCACCTAGCTTTTATATGCCTTTTTTGGAAGTGTGTTACGGTTACAAGACAAAGTTGAACATACTTAATTTTGCATAATTATATTTTAAGACTCATCTTACAAATGTTAAAACACATATTATCATTTGCATTATTTTCTTTCTTTCAAGTTCATCTTTTGTTGAGTACAGTTATGTTTTCATATTCAGAAAATGGACTGACAATCTTAACTGAGCAGTAATGTGCATTTTAAATAAAGGGCTCTTTTTTTGACTGAAAGTTTCCGTTGGCTGCAGTGAGAATTTTTTTGGGAAATAACGGTACCTTTTCATTCGGAAGCCAGAATGCTAGCAACATTTATCAGCCCCTAAATTGTTGCATCTCAGTTAGTTGAGCCAAACTGAATTACCTACATGCAAAGAAGTTCTCTCGCCTACCAGAGTTACCCTATCTGCCGAGCCAACAGATCTTATTCATAAATGGCGGTCACATTTTTAATTATTTTGCACACATGCAAATTAGCCTCATTTTAGAGCAAGAATTCTTTTCAATTCACTGTAGGGTATCGAGGCTTGGTAGGCTAATTTGCACTCGACAAAAGAATTATAAATTGACCGCTATTTATGAATAAGGTCTATACAACTGACCTACCCAAGTTGTTTCGCCCTCCTCATGTAAATGGTTAATATACGTAATTTTTTAAACAAATGAGTGGAAAAATATCTTGCCCAGGGTAACTTGGGGGGAGAGTTGTCTCGGGTACCCGAGATCATACAATGTATAAACAGGCTGTAAGAATGTTGTTCTCTTATAATTATATTATTTTTCGCATCACTTTTCTAAGGAATTAGTATCTTTTGCACTTGAAGAAAGCTGCCATACAGGCATAGAACACAGGCAGCAATTTTATGTTTAACTTTACTTGTTATTTATGCTGTGTTTTTTTTCTTTCTTGATCTCAGTAATGTGTCAAGACTGGATTCTTTTTATCAATGACTTCTCCATCAACAGAGCACCTGAAAGTAATGGCAGAAAATTCTACCTGACAAACTCAGGTTCCTCTTCTCCAAGTAGCAGTTTCATTGGTTCTCCCACTACTGGACCAGATAGCAAAAACACTGGGAAGCCATCCACACCCAGATCAGCATTTTCCAAAATGAGACTCTGGGCTGGAGGGGAGTCACGAAGCAGGTACAAAACTTGAAACACCTGGTAATTCACTGTCAATGGGCGGATACGTTTCTCTGGAATGGCTATTATATCAAATACAGTTATGTCAGTGGCCCTTGTCCAGAGAAGAATCGGGCATGTAAAGAGTTTGTCATGAGTTCTTCAAAGTCTAGGAATTTTATTAAGGACGGTACCGGTGCCTACTATTGTTATTGCGCATATGTTCTGAGCATCTCCAGATACTCGGATTTGCTGTCGGTGATGCTAACAAATGAAGGGGTATTTTTGTTTGGATTAAAACTATCCAGTGATGCATGGGGGCTCATGGCTGTGTTGCCAGGATTTCCCAGTCATGAGAACAGTCTCCAGTGGAAGCTCCTTGGTATCTCAGGCACCCCAACCTCCACTATCAACAGAGTTGTTAATGTTGAACTTACCTGGGTATTAATTAATTATCAAATGAGCAGATACATTTAATGTAATCCTGCAAGTTGGTGTCTTGGTCAGTAGAGCCATGAAGTCACCTAATTAATAAGGGAAGGAGGTACTAGTGTAAACCACAAAGCCCACCATCACACCAAACCAGTCAGTGAAATGCAGTATTTGTCAAACATAACACTTGCTAAAAAGAAGGGAACATGAATGAAATTTGTACAATAATTGTAGAATCCTCCTGCCAGAGCTCATTTTAAGGCTACCAAGCTCTACGCCACCAGCAGGGGCAACTGTTCAAAGATAATAATATTTTGTTTTGAATTTAACCCTTTGACGTCCAAACCAGCCGAAACCGGCGAGACTTAGTATTTTACTCTGTCTAACGCCAGACAATTTTACTCGTCAACAGGGATGTAGCTAAAGTTTTTAGCAGGCGGGAATCTAGCAATGATAGGCGGGTATTTGGGCCGAAGGCCCACCCTAGCGTGCCTTTGGCACGCTATACCTAGGGGGGTCCGGGGGCATGCCCTCCCGGGAAATTTTGAAAATGCATTCTCTGTGAGATGCATTTTCCTTGATTTTGCTCCCAAAATCAAGGGCATTCAGGACAGACTTTTATCAGGTAACATTTGTTTAAATTTTTCCCGTAATTCAGCTTCTTTCAGCAA
>NC_090885.1:72916106-72926106 GCF_036669925.1 Montipora capricornis | reverse complement strand
CACAAAGACCATGTCGGTGGTGCTCCTGTTGGCTCTGAAGCCACACAGGTTCTCTGGGAGGTGGTCTTCTGCTATGGTAGGCACCAGCTTGTTCAGGAGGACTCTAGCAAGGACTTTTCCTGCGGTGGAGACCAGAGTTATCCCCCAATAGTTGAAGCAGTCAGATTTTTCCCTTTTATTCTCGTACAGGGCAGTGATGACTGCATCGGGGAGATCCCGTGTTAGTTTTGCCTTGCTCCCAGCAGCAAACCAAGAGCTTGTGAAGTTTGGTTTGTAGCTCTGGGCTTGCGGATCTTAGGTGGAATTCCATCCACTCTAGCTGCCTTTCCACTCTTCAGCTGTTCTATGGCCTTGACAGTCTCCTCTAGTGTAGGGCTCTCATCGAGTTCTGTTTTCACTGGTTGCTGGGGGATGCCCAGAATTGCCAAGTCACTGGCGCTGAAAAGTGTCTGGAAGTGCTCCGACCATCGGGTTCAAGATGGCTGCCTCGTCTGTGAAAAGTGCCTGTCCGTCTGCACTGCGCAAAGGGCCGTGGACATGGTATGATGAGCCATACGCTGTCTTCAAGGCTTTGTAAAACCCCCTGTAGTCTCCAGTGTCAGCACAAAGCTGAGTTCTCTCTGCGAGGTTGTTCCACCACTCGTTCTGGATTTCGCAAAGCTTGTGCTGGAGGTTGCTGCATACGAGGCGGAAGGCTGCTTTCTTCACAGTGCATGACAGCCATGCAAGGTGTGCCTTATGGACAGATATCTTCTTTGCCAGCAATTCCTGGATCTTCTGGTTGTTCCCATTGAACCAGTCATTAATTTAAAGGCCACCGAAAGGGTGATGTAGCAGCTCTCGTAACGTGTAACGTGATTGGGTTGCTACCCTAGCCCAAAATCAACGACTAAACAATTGAAACAATGAGTTAGACTCAAAAACAATAGAAGCTGCTTACGATACCAAACAATAGCAGGTTATGAGAGCTGCTAGACTTCTGAGAATGTGTACTTTTCTGCAGGGTCCACTTGAAGAGTCGGGGTATATACACTAATTAACCCTTTCACTCCTGTGGGGTTCCCCATTGACGAGTAAAATCGTCTGGCGTTAGACAGAGTAAAATCTACAAGTGTCACTCTTGGGAGTGAAAGGGTTAAAGAGTGTGGCATACTTGTTGTTGCTAGGTGGGAGGCACAAGGAGATGCTGCAGTCAGTCTGAGAGTGACGGGTCGGAAGGTTCTCTAGCTTGGAAGTGATTGAGGCCCCATGAAACCGAGGCCAGAAAGGCGTCTCTCAGTCTCATGCTTGCCTGACCAGTACATGGTGTAGCCGATGCCATGTTCTTGAAGGCTGCCTTCCCCATGGAAACAGACTTTGCTGAGGGCAGCGATGTTGATCTTGAGTCTGGCCTCTTACATTTAATGTTATTTCTATCATAATTTGTAAATTTTTTTGCTTAAATTCCTTCTACGTTTGTAAAGTGCATTTGATCATCTTTATGATATTTGTGCTAAATAAATTTTAATTATTATCATTGTTATTATGTCAGGCGAGTTCATGCAGCGAGGGCTGTAACCCAGTGGAGGTGCGGATCACCATAAAGCGGGATTGTTATTCAGAATTCCCTTCTCCTAAGCAAGGTGTCTATCAAGGCTAGTGGGTCTCACCTACCCAACTCAATGTCGTTTCCCTGGCTAGGGAGTCTTCGTTACTAACATTTGCCAAAGGTGTCACCCCAGACTCTGGTGGGTGGGAGCATCCATATTCCCATGGTAGGCTAAAGCACCAGCTTGCCCTAATTAATCATCTCGGGCTAGAGCCCAACACATGAGTGGTTGCTTATAGCAACACATGGTTTAGTAACTTACCTTTGTAGTTAAAACAATTCTCTCCATGGTAAGGCCAGGAAAATATTTATCTCTTTCTTTCATTTACCAGACATGAGTGTAAATGTTTACCAATGATCTCCTTCATGACAATTCTATCAACATTTGTGGCTTTTCCTAGCGTATTTAGAACGTGGTGAATGAAGAGAGATCGGTTTCTTTATGATTATGTTGTTATTGATTTTGAAGGTCAGACCACACCCATTGAACTTGGCAAAACTGCTGAAGAATCAACTGTGGAAGCTGTCAAGGTTTCTCATCTGAGGTAATAGCTCGGAGCATAATTATTATGTATTATCTTGACTGAACACTGCAATCAAGAGAAAATGCATATTAAATAATTTTATTGTTATAATAATAATAATAATGTTGACAACAATAATAACTAGAACCATAATAATTAGTGTAATCACAATTATGGTGACTAGTATATACTGTTGGGGCGATATCCTGAACGTACACTGAATTCACCAAGTTCAATTACTCCTTAAATAAAAATTCGAAAACAATGCAATCAAAATATTACACATCCTAATTAAATCAAATAGGTATAAACAATAAGCACATACATGTATGTCTAGAAATTAATGAGTCAAATGAAAACTGTTGAATGCATGTTTGAAGAAGTTTTACAAAATTTTGTTTTTCAAGTTTCAAAAGGTGTTAACAATGATGATTGTTTCCTTCTTTAATTGGAAACCCAAGGCTTTAAAGCCCTGTTAGTTACTGTGTAGGTTCAACAACTACAGTGTACCATCACAGCTTACAATGCACAGGTTCAGTTTGGCATCCTTTACTTTTTAGTGGCACTGTTCAACTGTAACTTGAAAAATAAAAATTTGGTGAAAGGTAAAGTAAAGGGTAAAGTCACTTTATTTAATTAATGTTGATAGTTCCTTCAGCTACAATGTTGGTATCAGTGGAAGCCGACGGTGCACACTTTACCCCCCTTCCGCTGTCAGTGCTCCATTTTATGTAAGACATGTATGTCAAAAACAAGTGCAAGTGTTTCATCAGGGGATCCAAACACCAAGAGCCAGATGAAAGTGGAATGCTTTTATTGTTTCGAGGTGCTTGGAACCCCTGATGAAACACAAAGCAAACGTTTTGACATGACTTCTCAACCTTTTGTTACAAGTATGAGTGTAATGTGATATCTTTTGTTTTATCGGACAAGTGATAGTTATTGTAAAGGAAATGAATATTCAATATTTGGGGGAGTTTAAAATGTAGAACTTTTGAAGAAATTTACATAATGTACAGGGTGATGGAGAGTGAGTCAGAATCACGTCGTTTTTGCCTGCCAAAATCGTCTTTTCAAGTTTAATTAAACTAAATATAATAATAATTGGGCTGCAAACATTTTCACCAAATGGCTGAGGTTAAGAGAGGTACAAGTGCCGGTCTTGGGTAGTGGTGGACTTTTCAAAAGACTACGAAGTACAAAAGGTTTAAGCCCTGAGTGCAGACATGCTCTTTCACTGAACTATGTGGTGTCCCAATTCGTTTCAATCCTCTGCAAGCTAAAGATAAGAGGTACTGCAAGAGTTTTATGTTGAATATTTGGGAAATTTAAAATGCATTGTGTGGGCAGTTTATTTATTTGTGGGTTTCTTTTTCAAAGGTTTATTAGCACAAAGGTTCATTTAAATTCAAGTGTCTTCAATCCGTTTTTGAACTAGCTCGGGCGTTTCTTGAAATGTAGTTTTGTTCAGTATCAAGATTCATGCACCTAACCAAAATGAGGCACTCGGATTGATTAATAACCTTATGAATTATTATTGAGTTGAGAAGGATATTTCAACCTATAGCTACAGGGATCAGAGGAAAGTTGAAACAGACGTTGAAGTCACTTAGGATTGAACTGGGGACCTCTTGGTCTGAAAGCCGCACACTAACTAACTGAGCTGTGCCTGCTCCTAAATAGTTTTATCAAACGAGTTAATAGAGGTAGGTTAACCACCAAATGAAGATTTCCAAGCTAGTGTTTTGAGCGTTAGACCTATCTCAGAATGAGGAAGGGCTAAGGCTTGCAATGTCTAAGCAAGGAAGGGCTGACTCTTGAAATGTAATTTGGTGGTTAATTGCCTTTATCAAGTTACTTGGAAATTCAAAATTTTCGTGTTTCACTTCCCACTGATGCAGCACTACAGTTGCGTTTAATTAGAAACTAACCCTTCCTTCATTTGTGCAACTTAGCTGATGATGTCACATGTGCAAGAAGCTGTTAATCCATAATTTGGCATTGGCATTAGATTCAAGAGTTGAAATTATAACTAACGGTGCAGCTGACTGACCCACACTCCACTCCAGGATTGCACCTAATTAAATGCGTGCCCAATTTGACATCCAGCACAAAGTGTCTCTTCAAGGCTAAGCATTTGCTACCTATATTTCCAACAATAAGATTATTGTAAAGGTTAGAGTTATTTTTTGGTTACTAGGGTACAATGTAAATGCAGCCGTTTATCTTTACTTAAATAGCAGGGAACGCTTTGTGATGTTAATTGTCTGTATTCCGAGACATAAGTAAAGAAGAGCAAGGGGACACTTTGTATCGCAATTCAATACAAGTTCAATCTAATTAGGTGCAATCATGAACACATTTTGACTGACCGGCTTCTCTATGTTCCACATGACAGATAGGACTTTGGTCAAAAATAAATAATGGGGTCTCTATCCAAAAACCTAGATCTTCAGAGCCTTCAGACCATAACAACATACTGGTATTGACCCCTGCTTGAGCTCCTTTAAATTCCTTGAGTGCTTTCTTAAAGGTATAATGTCAAAATGTTTGTCTTTGTCAAGTGGTTCAAGACAGTTTACTCGTATTTTCATCCACAGGCAGTATTTTCTTGTTCTAATTAAAGACAGGCCCCTGCAGTTGTGGGATCTGAAGAATCTTACAGTTCTACGAGAGATGCCATCTAACTTCAACTCTGTCACAGCCTTGGTGTGTTTTATTGAGCTCGATAATTGTATGGAGTATAAATTCAACAACAAAATATACAAAAACTCTAAAAATGAAACGAGGTTTTCTGGTTGTCAAAAATTCAAATTGTTTGCCTTCAGAGGGGAAATAGACGGAGATTACTTTATGGATGGTGAACGTGTACAACTTTTATTCATGAATTGTGAAGAATGGCAAATGAATGAGTGAGTTTGCTATTCTTCACAACTTTGCACTAGTGGAAAATGCCCTGCATCCAATCAAACATGGCACACAATGATTTTTCACCAGTGAAATTTCATTGTTTGCATTTCTGATTAACTGTGACTAAAAACAAAACAATTTTTCATCGCTGTCATTTCTGAGAATAAATCTCAGTACTTGTATGATAAACTGGATTACCTGAAGGTACATGTACCATCTTCAAGTAGATTTGAGAACAAACAAATTCGACACACATGTACATTGTCAGGCCCAAGAATTGAACCTGAGTTATAAAAGGCAGGGAACTCAGGGTTTTCAATAAGAATTTTAGTAGGTGGCAAAACTCCAGAAGTAGGCAGAGAATGGAAGTTGCTTTCCAAGCACCAAAGGCACGAGCTTGTAGGGGGGCCCTCCCCCCAGAAATTATTGAAATTTGGACCTCTTAGAATGCATTTCCTGCATTCTGGAGCACTAATTAGGGTATTTAAACACAACACTAATATCATTAAATTCTGGCTTTTTTATTCAGAGAGAGTACATGAAAACTGTAAATTTTTGAAAATCAGTTGATGGCAAGACATACATGTACTTTGGGCGTTGAAAAGATGCTAAAATATTGTGACATAGCCCCCTTTGCATTCTCCTTTGCATTCTGTACTGCTGCATACAATGTATTTTATCAATCATGACCAAAAAGATCTTTTGTGAATGTCGTCTTGTCAAGCTTCAAATGTACCGGTAGTTTGCAAGTTAGGTAGGTCAGCTTACACCAAGTACTGGACTGCTGGACAGCTGCCTCAAAAACGTGTGTGTTTGATCTTTGACATGAACAGAGAAACAGAAAATTATTGCAGCCGAAAAATTACTCAGAATTCAGGCATCTCTTTTGTTTTTCATGAGCAAAACTTTCCGGGTCCAAGGTTTGTGTTCTGTGTGAATGTTTCTCATGTTATTTGTAAAATTCGGGGTAACTTCCAAGGAGAAGTAGGCGGCGGGTTTACGGGCAATAGTCAGCAAATTTTGCCAGCCACCGGCTCTTATTGAAAACCCTGGGACATTCACCACTGCACCAGACCCTGGGCGTGGCTTAGAACTATATAAATGAAAAATGTAGTCACTCACTCTGTCATTAGCTTTGTTGTGTGTTTTTTAAAGCTAGTTAGCTTGTCATCTAAGTATTTGATGTAATATTATATACAGTTAGCTTCAAACTTTATTTGTCATCTGAGAGATCACCCTTCTAGTACATGGGTATTCCCATAAACTGCTAAGAGACTTGAAAAATTAATGTTTCCTTCTAAAGGAATGGTCTCCATCACACCACTCCAAGCATCAAAAGAAAAAGTTGAGTCAACAGCTTGAAATGAGTCCATCAGGAATTGCGGCAAGTGTTTTGGGTTCTGGCAAGACAGCTGATCACTCAACCTCACAGGTAAAAAAGGCTCTCAGTGTTACACTGCAATTATTATGGCTTGCATTTCCCCATCTTTTGCTAGGATTGACCCTATTACAAGAATCTACAGGGCTCCATGAAGTGAAGTTGAAGTACTACATGTATGTACCTCTAGAGAATCACTGCTGAGTTTCATCAGTATACTTAGTCCAAGTGAGATAATGAGTTAGCTTGCAGAGGGCTTCATGTCACAAACAAATGACCTTCCAGGGCTCAAATTTATTTTTTGGATTACTAACCTTTTGGGTTAGTAGACATATTTTTCACCAACCAAGTTATAAAGTTTGGTATCTAAGTTCACAATTTATGATATCTTCAAGGAGTAGATGCAATTACATGATGACGTAAATGAATTCAGTTCAGTATTTACTCAATTTCTCGCTCATTTACTGTGAAATAATAACGGTATATCCAGAACTCATTCTTTAACAGCTGTTTGAGTCAAGCAAAATAATGTTTTTTCCTACTCCTGCTGAAATGTACTTCCCTCTTGTTTCGGAGCCACAGAGCCACCGTATAGTGATACTGCTTCCAGAGTGGCCATGCGTTGCCATTTCATTTCAATCCTCCCTTGCTGTTCAGTGCAGCACTGCAGGCCACATTGACACATCATAATGCCAAAAAAATTAGGCAGGATATTCTGCAATTGCTCCACCCTGTATTCTGTAGTGCTCCCATTTTTCTTGTTCATCAACGTAACTTTCAGCTGAAGCTTGCCTAAGAAATAAATCTGAAGATCTCCACATGATTCAGTACCTTGCGAAGGATAAGTTGGATGATTACAAGATGGCAGATGTGATAAAGTTATATCCAGATCCCTAGATCCAAAACAACTTTGTCCCCAGAGCCTTACCACTCAAAATGGCAGCAAACTCACGGTTAGATTTGGTCGTGGAGTTGGTTAGAAGAAATTGTCAGCCTTTCCTAAAAATTAACATTTATTTGTAAAAGCGCCATTTCTTTAGCATAATATTTAATTTTAATAATTAAATACATAAGAAAAAATATTTATAATATGGGGCTAGTTGGGGGCATTTTTAGTAACCAAAGGTTGAAAATTACTATCCATTGGCTGACTGGTTACTGTTAATTTCGAGCCCTACCTGCAGAACTTTTATCTGCAAGGACAATGTTATTATTTTTCTCTTAAATTTTACTCTTTTTCAGCAACCGTGGTTAAGAGAACATTTTGTTTGTGTGGATCAAGACAAGCTACTTTATCATTTTCTTGTTGAAGGGACAGTGGTCAAGGATGGTTCCAAAGTTCAGTGTGATGTGAGTCTTTAAAACCATTTCTGCCTTTACGAGGCAATTGAGACAAGGTCGCCTTCAGTTAATGTTGAAGGCTGTATTTTTGACTTAAAAAAAAGGCAAAGTCACTTTATTTAACGTCTGTAGTTCCTTCAGCTACAAGGCTGGTATCAGTGGAAGCTGATGGTGACCCCTTTACCCCCCTTCCGCTCTCAGAGCTCCATTTAGAGTTTTCTTTTATTGGTCACGTGACCATGGGCGTGGCATGTTGACGTCATATTTGGGGTCATTGGTTCAAAAAAGTTGGAAACTGATCAAAATAATGCCAAATTCTCTCAAGTTACTTAACCATTACATCTTTAGCAACGCACCCCAAAAAAATACGTCTGGGGGCCCTTGAAGTTGGGAAGAAGAGAAAGGAGACAATTAAAATTTCAGTGCATCAAATTACTTGCATTTCTGGACATATCTGGCATGTTTTCAGCAAAATATTATTGTCATTACATTACCTTGAACTTGCACAAAAAGTTCAACTAATTGTGCTACAGGAGCCAACCAAAGCAGACTTCTGGGTTTTTTTTGTGTGTATTTCCACTGCATTTCCCTCCTTGCCATGAGTAAAAAAAAACACATTGAGAGCGTTGCTGACATAACATAGTCTTGTGAAAACAATGTTATAGTTTTTTGCTTGGTCTATACTGATTTAAAAACAACTTTGAGACTTCTACACTGCAATGCAAACACAAAAATATAAGTAATTATACATGTATATGTATTTTATGTATATAGTTTCCATTTGGCTTGTCAGATGGCTCAGATTGGTTGAGCACTGCACATTGTAGTATTCAGAGGTCATGGATTCATATTGTCTTCAAGCTTGACTTTTTCATGGTTTCCTTTTGTACATGGTGTTAAAAAACATGATATTATGCATTAATTGCAATGTTAAGCATTCTCCTGTTGCCTCCTCCTAGAGCACTCTAGGACTTGTTACTTACATTGCTTGGAAAGGGGACTTGTTGGTGTTATGTGACATGGATGGAAACTTAAGTATCTGGGAATTAAAAGCCAGGATCACAAGGTAATATTATTGCTGAGGAATCGGTAACCACACATTTTGTACTACGCTACACACTTGAGTACTAAAATATTCCTTCTATGGACAAGACCATATAGATAGTTGAATGGGAAGAGTCACTTTTAAGTCTTCAATAGGCTTCATTCGATATACCGGTATCAATATTCACACATGGCTTAGTGGCTTTATGGTTAACCCAATGACTCCTGGGGGTTCCCCACTGACGAGTAAAATGGTCTGGTGTTAGACAGAGTAAAATACTAAGTATGGCTGGTTTAGGGGTGAAAGCTGGTTTAATTTGAACATATTTTGTTTAGAAATCTCCCTTGAGACTTGAGACAGAAAACAGAACTGAGCTTTGAAATTTGACCATAAAATCTCGTAGCCATGCCTGAATATAAAATATCAAACTCAGCCTACTGAGAGAAATTTACAAGATTCTTTATCAGTTTGATACATCTACATGCACTTATTCCTTTGACTGAGATGGACTGGACTGGCAAGAAGCGGCTATCATTTCAGATAAGACTTTTTCACTTGAGCATTTGCACTGCGCTGTACATTATTACACTTTATCATATGGCTTGTGTTTGTAGCCGATATAACGTGCGCTCTGATTGGCTAATTGTGACTGAATTGTAGGGTATTATTCTCCCCTAATGCCCACGGGCTTATTACGGGCTTGCAAAAACAAAGCAAAAGGTAATTAAAAAGCCATATAATAAACTACTTACTAACCAAGGTAGCTCGAGCCGTACTGGGCAATATTGGCCCTCAGTCGTTTTTGTACGGACCGAGTGCAGCGAGGTCCGTACTGCCACGACCTCGGGCCAATATTCCCCAGTACGGCCCTCGCGCTCGGTTAGTGAGAAGTTAGTACTGTCTCTGCACCACAGTCATTGCCTTATCTTTTAGGCATTTCAAGATTTTTTTAAGTATTTTTTTTTGTTGTAATTGCTCAGACACCTTTTATTTAAACATCTTTTGTATAATATTTTACTGTACCTCCAGGACACAAATAACATTGTTCATTATGGGGACTTATAGTCTCCTTCGCAGCTGTTACCCGGTATTACATGTAGGATCGTCGTACAAGTTTCCTCCTCACTAACGGCGGCTCACTTGAACTCTGGATTCCTTTCCCTAAACTGACCAATAAGGAGCAGACTTTCATTTTCCAGAAACCTGGTCCTAGT
>NC_090885.1:72873606-72911106 GCF_036669925.1 Montipora capricornis | reverse complement strand
GCAAAGAGAGTATTTCAGTTTTAAGGTTAGTCAGGCATGTTAGGGAGTGGTACTTTTTGAGTGGATATCAACATTAAATCAAAGGATCTCTGAGCCAAATCTGTCATCCAGGAAACAACTTGTTCTCGTGACGAGATATGGGTGGATTCTTGTGTTACAACAACCCTTTTTTAAATATTAAAATAAGGAAAGTGGGGGTGGGTGAACTGCTTATCAATGACGAGAATGAACCACACGATAAATGATTAATTCATGTAGTCTCCTGTTCTCTAATATTCAGTAGCATGTTTCAAACTAAAATCTCTTTCGTTTTAAGTTTATTTGGAGATGAAGCAGAGACTGTATTTTGGGAAGTAGCCCTTCATTACCTCAGGCGAGAAAAGGCCAGACTTCAATGTATGAAGCATAAGGTACTCACACAGTGACTGTGATAATTAATTCTGTAACCCAACAAGTAATATTGTAGTTGTCAGTAAGATCAGTGACATGATAGCCCAAAGGGTAGCAAACGAGCTGGACCTGCTGTACATTTTGACTTTGCCTTGTGGTTTTACAGTGTTAAATCCTTGTATGGATGACGTTACATCAGAGGTTTCAGTGGAAGACTTCGCGCTTCGTTTCTTTTGCCCATTGAGGCCAGAAAAAGTTTGTGATCAAAGGATGAAAACGCATCACATTCTTTTGGCAATTTCCAGGGTGATGAAATCCCAATTTTATTGAGCATAATTTGGGTATAATTTTGAGAACTTATGAATTTGTGCTCTTGTGTAAGTAAAGGTTCGGCAGTGCTTCCTTTTTTTCAGATTGAGCACCAGTCCCCCTTATACAGTCGTACCAGGTCGTGCTCGGTTGATGTCTTTAACCCATCTGAGTCTACTTCCAAAGTCAGACGTAGTTTCAGTTCCAGAAGTCTGGATCTGTTGTCAATTGACGACGATCTTGATTTCTGTGGCCCCGAAGAGACTGACGAGAGTGCAAACGCAACCTGCTGTTGTTACCCAGTCTCCCTGGATACATGTTATGACATAATCAGTGACACAGATGCATTTCAGGTGAGCTCTAGCTAATATCAAATTTTAGCTTTCCCTTGCGTTGAAAAATCCTTTTTAGTTTTAAAATGGTGGCTTTAGGTTCGAACAGCTTGAAATTAAGGAGCACTAAAACTTGCTGCCATCAGGAGCTCGTGACCCGTTTTCGCTGAGAGACTCTACTAAGAAAAACTTTCCTTACACATTTTTTATCTATCAGCCAGCCAACGCAAAATGCTTCATTTTAGGCCAGGAACTTTAAGAAACAATAAAAGACTTGAAAGTAAAAATAAGCATGTCTGATATCAGTTCTTTACTCTTTGTGATGACTTCCTATTGCCATCAATTTAAAGAGGCATCTTTAATTGGCTTTTCGAAAGAGCTTTGTCACTTCAGATATTTCGTAGCCAATGCATCGGAAATACCCTTGTATAAACAAGCAGAAGGCTGGGTGCAAAAAGTCGTTTGTGTTTGATCGGCCTACCTCCTGGTCACATGAAAACGAACGTCGAGGCTGCAAAGGGAGGGGCGCGGGAACCAATAACTTTCTCATTCCTCCGCCTCATTCCATAAAACTGACGAAACTGTTTGCAACGCAGGCCATGTGCCCTCCGAAGTAGCACGGGCAGGATTGGACCAACAGCGTCCTACGCTATATATGGAACCAATGTTGTCTGTTCGTTTTTGTACTGACCCAGTTTTGTCCACTTTTGCATCTGGGGTGAACCACAGCTTCTGACAAAATTGTTTACACATCGCACTTAATTTAATGTCGGCTCTCAGGATCTTCTAAGAAAATTGCGCGACAACAACTTCGAGAGGAAGGGAGCCCAGCGAAGGTGCTAGATCTGTGTACTTGTGAGCTATCTCAAAGAGTTTTTTTGATGGCTGCAGTATTGATTTAGTATTGCTTGAATCCTTGCATTTGGAAACTACTTCTATAGGGTAAATCGACCACCGTAGAGAAAGTAACGCGCGAAACGTCAGCTTTCCATATCAACCCAGTTGATAAACCAGTTTCTGTGTTTCACTTCCTCACCGACGCAGCTCCACAATTCCTTTAAAAACTACACCCCTTTATCCATTTTGCTTTAGAAAAGTCAGCTTGACCGTCTTGCGCTTCACGACAGTAAGCGAACCACTTACGACCAGACGAGGAAATGTGCAGAAACTCTTGTGCTGTTGGGACAGGTATGAGAACAAATAGGTGCTTGAGCGGCCAAGCCGCTCGTTAATGTGCCTTTTGCGCCAACAATAGCGCCAGCTACGCAGGCTAGTTCTATTATGAAATGCAAAATAGGTCAAATATCGTGTGTTTGTTTATTGGATACTCAAGTTGCATTTTGTTACATTAAGACTATTAATAGAAACGACTCATTGACTGATTCTATGCAGCAGTAAATGGGGGAAACGGTGGATAAATTCTAGTTTCCGTTTATGTTTGTAGGCTGACAGAGCAGTTCAGCTTTTTTTAGAGACAGACGCAGGCAATGAAAATTATTATGTTGATTCACTCAGGTAATGATTCAATGTTTGAAACCGATTTAGCATTTACAGAGCTTGTTTCCGTTGTAGTAATAATCAAAGGTGCCGTACACTGGCATCGCTAGGGCTAATGGTAGTTGTGTAATTATTATGTGTTATTAGTTGTAATAACCTGTATATTAACAGAACAGATGGATCGTATTGCTTAAGTTCATCTATTGAGGATAGTTACTTTCTTCCTACTGGCTGGGATTCCTCGCTTAATTTTAGCTAGCTGACCAAACTTTGATTTCGTCCAACAATAGTTAAGTCAATCGTCCATTTAGACGAAACACTGAATAAATGGAGGCTTGTCACGCTACACGATGACGCATCGCAGTCGCTAAAAGTGTATTAGACACGCTTTTTAGCCTTCTAAAAAAGTATTTCGGATGATTAATTTAGTTGTAGCTAGATTCTGATTCAGATCTCAGAGAGGGTTATCAACTTCAGCCTTTGGCCTCATTGGATCAGCTCCTCCCCCATCTGCATAATTCCTTATACCATATTCATCCTCGCTAATCATACGTTTTTGTTAATTTTCTCCGCAGGGCCTGTCTTGTGGCAACAATCCGCTCCTCGGGAGCTTCGCAAAGCACCATTAAACTTGTGGCCACAAATCTGATTGCCAGTGGGAAACTAAAAGGTTCGCTTGCTTTCAGTTTTCCATTTTCTTATTTCGATAGTTAACAAATCTTGGAGAAAAAATGTGTTAAGCTCCAATCTTCACCAAGTTTTTCAAGAGTTTGGAATTTAAGTCAATTCTCACAATAATAATAATGAACTTTATTTAGATGTCAAATCAAATCAAATCAACTCATATCAAATTGTAAACAAAAATTTTAGTTTCTAAAGAAACTGTGGTGCTGCGTCGGTGGGAGATTGAAACAGAAATTTATTTTATCAAACGAGTTGATAAAGGTCAAATAGCCACCGTGAAAGATTTGGAAAGCTGACGTTTCGAGCGTTAGCCCTTCGTCGGAGCTCCGACGTTAGCTCCGACGAAGGGCTAACGCTCGAAACGTCAGCTTTCCAAATCTTTCACGGTGGCTATTTGACCTTTATCAACTCGTTTGATAAAATAAATTTCCATATCAAATTGTAGGTTGGTTTTTGAGGAGAGGGGAGAGGGGAAAACCGGAGCAGAACCCGGAGAAAAATCTCTCGGAGCAGAGTAGAGAACCAACAAACTCAACCCACATATGACGCCGAGTCCGGGCCACATTGTTGGGAGGCGAGTGCTCTCACCACTGCGCCATCCTTGCGAGCAAGTTCTTCTTGTTTTGGATAGTTGACGACTTTAATCACTCTCTGAAAAACTCTGTCCAATGAACCCTTTGAGTTTAAAACTAAAAAATGGCAATGTGAAATTCCTTTACTGCTAAAATGATCGTTACATCGCAAACAAGATGATTTTGAGCAAAAACGGCCTTTATCCTGGTGATTTGCCATAAACTTGAAAAACGTCGGGGCGACGTTTTTCAAGATTACCCAATTGCAGTCCATTTCAGTCTTGTCCATTTGTTTCAATCCATTCTCTTCTGTCCTTTTGTTGTATTTCTTCTAAGTTGTTCATTGGTTTTATGTGGTTATTGCAATGTTTCAATTCAGTTCCCTTTTGGACGTTTTGGCTGTCATGAAATTACATAATTTTGCGTGACATAGCCCTTTTAACATCCCTTATCGTATCCTCAGTGACCCGACATGAGGAAACCTTCATTATCCGGGCTTGCGAAAAGGTGATAACGTAATACTCCTATTAATCGGAACTCCAGATCATCGATTTTCAACTGAAGAAACTAACTCATGTTGTTTTTTATTCAGAGGGGGTTCAATTGCTTTGCTTGATTGAGAAAGGTATGGACGCTTGTCGTTATCTACAGACTTACGGAGAATGGGATGGGGCAGCCTGGCTTGCTAAGGTAAAATGACAACCCTTTTCTGTGTTGTTTCTGTTGTTTCCCGGATGACTGAGATGTCTCACAGAGCCTTTAACTCGAAAAGTAACAGACTTTGTTGGACCACTGAAAAACTGTATCGCTTGAAAGCGTCGTTTCTTAATGCGGGTTTTTAAATACAGGACTCAGTTGGTGACATGGTTTAAAAAAGCAGAAACATTGATTAATTTTTTATAGCTGCCTAATTTTCTTAGCCCTTATGGTTGTTATAGGCAGCTAATACCTTATTTTTCAGTTTCAAAAATCAATGCATTACTTTCTTGTTTCCTGTTGGTATAAATAAATAAATGTTGTTGTTGATGTTAAGAATTCTTTGAGAACACTTTATCATAACGAGTTGCAAATTAATCCTTCGGTTAATTTCGGTTAATAAGCGGGTAAAAAGCGAACTTTTGGAAAGATAATCAGATAAATTATCTTAAATCAAGAGTCGTTTCTGGGGTGGATCCAGGATTTTTCTTAGCAGGGGGTGAACCACTAAGGAATGGCGTAGCTGACTGGTCTTCTCAGGAAGGGGGGCTGTGCACCCCTGCACCCTCCCCCTAGATCCGCCCCTGTGTTTAATCACATCTTCTAGAATTTCGTTCACTTTTTAAACAAAAACAACTAAAAACGTAGGTAATAGAGTAATTGACCAGTGACGTGAAGGCTAATTTCCCGGACGTTGCCATATGGGGTGCGTTCAAGCATTCTCGTCACCAGAGCCTCGGATCGACCCAAGGCTCTGGGAAACTCTATGTAGGAGAACATGCGCCGTAGGGCTGTCATAGCCAAAAATTGGCTATTTGAACCTTAACGCGCCTGCTCACTCCTCGTGCTAACGTGAATGCAACAATCAGAGACGCTGTTCATTGTTCTTCACGAAAACCAATGAGAAGACACTCTGGGCTCTGGGGTCGAGATTGCTTGTCAAGTTGACAAACAGATGTCAGTGGATTATGATTCTGCCCAGGACCAGTCTCCAGACTTTGACAATTGACTTTTGAACTCGCAATAGACCAGCTCCCAACAGTCTTGATAGATCAGTTTGTAGAGAAAGTGCAACGCTATCGCACGCGGTCCTGGGTTCGAATCCCGTTAAAGCCTGGAGTTTTCGAGCTTCCTTTGCATCTGCTCAAGTTGCTCAACTATCCAACTTTGCAACTTTCATTTCACAAATGACTCTTTTGTTGCCATAGTGATTTTTTCAGCGTAACACTTCACCATCCTGTTATCGTTTCAGGCAACGTTGAACTATCCTGACTGTGCTGAAGTTATGCGAAGATGGATTGAACACCTGTCCAGTACATCAACGAGTCAACAGGTAGCCTGCGTAGCTTACGGGATATTAGGGAGCTTCAGCACTCACGTTTTTGAGACACGAACGGCAACCGGAAGAGAACATTTAGCGTGCCAGGGCAGTGGTGTCTCCTAGATTTTTATACTAATCATCTCTAATGGAGAAAAGATTCTTAGCAATGTAAATGTGGTTGTGTGAAGACAAGTTAAAAGGGAAAACAGCTCACTTCCGGTTGCCGTCCGCGTCTCAAAAACGCGCGTGCTTAAGCTCCCTATTTTATCGAGAGATTATTTCGACACGCTCGAATAAACGATGGTTGCTCCGTTGTGATTTGGCCGCGAGTTCGAGCGGCTTCGAAGCCCTCGTCATCATGCCACTCGCGGCCCACGCCAGGCCAAAACACAACGTTACTCGCGCTTGTTTGAATAATGACGCAGGATAGTTAACATGTGACACTGTCATTTCAATTTAAGGTCACGTTAGTTGCTTAAGTCAATTAAAATCAATGTTTCGATTTCAAGATCGCAGTTTCTTACTGCTAAGAGATCTTTTGATTGGATGGTCATTTTAGACCGAAACAAAATACCACGTCATATGAAGTGCTCCTTTCAACCGTCTTTCAACATAAATTTTCTTACCCAAGCTTTATTCTCCCATTTTTGCAGAGCAAAGCTGTATTGGTATTACTTTCTCTCGGCAAGTTTTACAAGGCTCTTGATATGCTCTACAGGTAGGTTGAAATACACATGTTCTTTCTCCTCTACCTGTCACTTGTGTTCAAAAATGCTGCACGTGATCAGATACATTCAGTATATGCTACCTATTTCCAACTATTACATAACTGTTGTGGTTAGCGTTATTTTAAGGTAAATTTCGCTGATTAGCTTTACTTGATGAGCAGAGTTTACGGACACTTTGTTAAGTGAACTGTCAGTATTCTTAGACGGAAGTGCTTCTGAAGTTGGGGAGAAGCGCAAGAGGACAGACACTTAGCGACGCTTATATGGAGAGATCATCACCAGAGAATAGACCTTTTTGCAGATATGACGTCCATTTTGATTTCTATTGTTTCGAAAGACATTATGGGATGCTCAGGGGGCAAATTAATATGTATTTGCCCACTGGGCATGCAATAATAGCTATTTGAAACAATACAAATCAAGATGGCCACCGTGTCTGCAAAAAGGTCTTAGAGCAACTTATAATACCGTTGCGAGAGAAGCCTGGGTACAGTCTAGCCTTGAGCGAGATTTGAACCCGTGATCGTGCGATTGGGTTACACACTCCTTTATCACTGTGCTATCAAGCAATGTATACACTGATCCACAATTAAGTATTAAGTTAAGATTATCACCTTCTCAGACTTAAGGTCACGTTAATTGTTGTTTTCAGTGCAGAATCTTAGCAACACGGGAAAATGGGTAGTAGGAAATAGAGTAAATGGGAGACGGTTGTGTAACAGTTCCCTGTTTGAACAGCCTCTAATTGTTTGGTTTTTCAATTCCTCCAGTATGCGTTACTTTGATCGAGCGGGGCTGTTTGCAGAAGCTTGTCAAGAGTTCGGCTTCCTTTCTCCAGAGGACGAAAAGAATAGTATCCTTTGTAAATGTTTCTGTTTTTTTTTTTTTTTAACATTTCCTTTCTTCAAATGTAGTATCTCCAATGTGAGCTTAGTAGTTTGTTTTTGACGAGTCTGAATGATTCCTGGTGTGTGAGACCGCCGGGTAAACCGAGCTATCTGTGGTGTTAATCTGCTTTTACTATTATTTCCCGGTTCGGGAAATTCAGCTTTGAAAAGTTGTAGCATGCCTAATCCTGCAGCCGAAGTCTTCTCTTTCTGTTGAAGTTGGTTCTCATTGTCATTATTGATCGGCTCGGTCTCAGAGAACTGCCTTTTTTTTGTCCTTACCACATTTTGACGTCATCTGTGATTTATTACTGGTACCGCGCTCCGGTGGCTGAGTTGGTTGAGGCGTCGGGCTGCCATGAGAGGGGTCGTGAGTTCGACTCCGGCCGGACCAACACTCAGGGTCTTAAAATAACTGAGGAGAAAGTTCTGCCTTTGTAATTACAACCGCAAATGGTCAGACTTTCAAGTCTTCTCGGATAAACCGTAGGTCCCGTCTCACAAATATCTTCCATGTGTATAAGTTCTCTGTGTGACGTTAAAGAACCCACATACTATTCGAGAAGAGTAGGGGATGAAGTTCCCCATGTTGTGGCTGTCCTCTGTGAGTGTGTTCTTTCCAGCAGAAGTGGCTGGCTTGGTGTAATGTCTCTAAAAGGCTTGTGGTGTATGAGGCCACCTAAGCAAAAAAGCCATAATTCAAAAGGACTTTGCCGAGTGCTGCGACATGTAGATGTAGATATAGAGAACGCACGATAAACTGATTGCACATAACTTTCCTTGATGTGTATCATTAGCTGCTCTTGTACATGCAGTATACACCGAATACGCCCGGTTCCTTCATGGCCTTGGACTTCAAAAAGCTGCGTATTTCTTTGCCGGTAAAGCTGGGCCCAAGGCCAAACAACTTCTTGATGGGTTGTAAATGGTAAAGAAGATTTTAAAGAAGCCGGGTCTTGAGCAGAAAGGAGAGTGAAAGGAAGAGGAAAAGAAGTGGGTCGAATATCGAAGTCAAATCACAATGTGACCTGCAACGAAGGAACGAAACACATGATAGCTTGTTATTAGGTGTCCATATCTTACTGTGGAACGATCAAAATCGTTGCCCTAATCGAACAACTTTCCTTGAAAAATAAACGTAAAAACAGAACGTAAACAAAAACGCAAAGCATTTAATTGGCTTAGGCAACGTGGATGCAAAGAACGTCATCTCTGCATGGAAATTTCTGGAAAGCCATAGGCATTTCATTTTGACATGATTTGAAATGCAGTAATTTGATTGGGCAATTGAACTGTTTACTGCCCATACATATTAAGTGTTTCCTTGGCGGGAATAAGGAGAAGCTTTGTTTTAATCTTGCCACAGATTGCAAACACTTTTTCTAGGTCATGCGAAAGTCGCTCTAAAAGATACTGAGTTTCTTAAGCAAGGACGACGACGTCTTTGAGAGTGTCATTCGCTTTATTCTTCAATTATCCCAACTCGTTCGGCATGTAAAGTGGTATAAAGTTTTCCAAAATAGATTAGTACGAATGGTGCGGTTGTTTATAGCCATTCACGTCGTCGTCAGTACGACAACGATAATTTATCCCTTTCACCCATAAACCGGCCTAAACCGGTCATCCGTCTAACGCCAGAGTATTTTACTCTGTCTAACACCAGACGATTTCACTCGTCAGTGTATGTCCCATTAATGAGAACGGCAAAGAAATGAATACACGTGCAACGATGCCTCCTTCCCTAAGCCTCCCTCGGCCGTTTCTCTCGATTACGTAACAAAGCACGGTGTATTGAAAAGGCGTACGATTCGACTGTCATACGAGGGACTGCTAGAAGTCAAAGGCCTCTTGTTTTCTGCCGTTCTCGTCAACATTGTCGTTGCTTAATCTCTCCGTTCTCGCTGTGCGTGCGGGAAGACGAGGTCTTTTGAAGTTTGATTTGAAATAAAAGAAGAAAATTTAATTTTTTTCTCCAGCTTCTCAGCGGTCCGGAATCCTAAATCCTTGAATCTGATTGGCTACTCGCACACGCGCCAGGGTTCCGGCTGGATTTTCCCATGCGAACCCCGAGTACGGACCGCTCCGAAATTCCCAACTTTAGCAACTTTTCAAGCTTTTTGCAATAGCGTAAAAGTGTCGTTAACAACTTAAAATGTAAATGTGAATGTGTGTTGCCTAGATTTGAAGCTCATTACTCAACTTTATTTCAGGCCTTAGGCACTTTTACAGCAATCCCGTAGAAAATAAATAAACAGGTCGGTCCGTATGCGGTGGCCTCGGGCCATACTCAATTCAAAAACCCAACTGATCAGTCTTTAAGGTGGCTCAAACCAGTTTCAACACTTTCAAGATACCTTCTTATTAGAAGGATTGACACTACAACACCTTATCACGTAACAGCAATGTTATAGTACCGTGTGAAACATCAATTATTGCTGAACAAGATGCAGTCATTTTTGTCAGGTAACAAGTTACCATGGCAACAGGACAGCCTTGCAAAAACACCCTATATTTTGGCTTTAGCTGCTCATATCTGAAATACGAACTCGGTGACCCCAATTTTTTATTGCACAAAAGTGATCAGCAGGCCAAGATGAAACTCCCTGCAAAGTTTTTAGTGCAGCTCCCTTTCTAAAAACCTACCAATTTAAGTTTCTTTCCTTTCTTCAAACTCGCCTTGAAGGAGTTTGTATGGACCTGGCCCGGGTTGCTCGAAGCATGGTTAGCGCTAACCAGCGTTAAATACCACGGAAACCTATAGGTTTTGATATCTCTTAACCAACTGTTAGCGCTAACCACGCTTCCAGTAACTGGCCCCTGATCCCTAATGTGTTTTTCTAAACTATTCCAAACTACGAGTCCCCTAAAAAATAAGGTGTTTCTTCCCGATTCAGTATTCATCTGTCTCATCCTTGATAAAGTTCCTTTTCTTTCAGACTTAAAAAACTGGAAATTAGAGAATAACCAGTGACCTCCATTGCTCATTATTTTAATTAAACAATTCAACAGCTACTTTTTTTCTTATACATATAGCTAAGACTTGGCCAGCCTGAAGGTCGAATGATCCACTAGTGGGCTTAGATGACAACTTATGAATTTGCCTAGCTGCCTTAGGGTGCGTTCGATTGACCGTATTCCGGAATAGGAATACATGGAATAGAAGTTAGAAATCCTTCGTTTTTACGGAGATTCACATTAAGTTGTCAAAGACTTGCTAAGTTGCTATTTTAAACATATCTTATTGCTTCAAAACGTCAGACATACCGTTTTAGATCATTACTCCACCTATTCTTATTCCGGAATAGGATCAATCGAACGCACCCTTGATATGCAAAGCCTCAACTTCTTCGAAAAGAGCAGTGGAACAGCTGCCCCAGATTTACAAAGAATAATTCCGTGACATTGGGCAGGATCATTTTAAAAAATAAATAGCCTCTTGTTGTTTTACCGGCAAATATCCAACTCGCCTTTACATTCGCAGTTGATCAGCAAATGATTTAATAACTTTTCTTACGTGGTTTTCCCATGTCAGCTTGCTATCAATTAATAACCCGAGAGACTTTGCCACAAATTATAGTAATTTCAGTTGAAAAATTACTTTAATATGAAAAATTCCTAGAAAGAATCATAGCTTCACACTTTCCCTCGTGTATCGTGAGCTTATTTTTAGCAGTGGCTTCATCGCTTAGTTGGTTAGAGCGTTGCACCGTCATGGCGAGGTCACCAGTTCAAATCCCGTTAAGGACGGTGCCTACTAATTCAAAGGTATTTTTGCGCGATTTACTGAATATGCGGGAAAAGCAGATCTTTACGATTGTTGTTAAAATCCTAAAAGAAAATTGGGGGTAACCACGCATTTTTCAAAGATAATTAATCAACAATATTAGCAAAAAGCTTTAAAATAAAAAGCAATGACGTATGGCGTTCCTTTCCAAATTAAAGGTTTTAATATTAATATAATTAAAATTATCTCTGAAAAAATGCATGGTTACCCCCAATTTTCTTTTTGGATACCAAGAGCACTTGCTAAGTTCTGCTTTCTCCGCATAAATTTAAACGGTGCAAAAATATCCCTTCAATAGTAAGCACTACGGATAGGAAATCCGAGTATCTGAAGATGCGCAGAACGTATGCGCAATACCAATAGTAGGCACCGTCCTTAAAGTCCTGGATTTTTCAGGCTTCTGTACGCAAATGCTAAAACTGCGTTCACAACTGCGAGGATCATAGCTTCACTTGATTTCATTCAGTTTACAGCTCATTTATTTTACAACTTAAAAGTCGCTTGAAAAGTCATTCATTTAAAGCCCGCGAACTCACCAACCTCGTCGTCCCATCCAAAGCCAGGGAAAAGCGCCCTGGGGACGAGGCTGGCGAAGTCTCGAAGAATGAGAGGGCTTGGGTTTGACTTGGATTGCGACTAATCTCCAATGCCCACTCGTCTTGCGAGAACATGGCTTCCGCTTCTGGTAACAAAGGCAGTGGTCGTCAATCAACTTTCGCTTTTCGGCTTATTAATCCAGAGTTATTTATCAAACCTGTGAGTATCCTGACTTTTTCTTGCCAGGGGCTTGCACGCAATTTACTTTCCCCTCACAAGGCCGCCTGTGTGACACATAATGCAATGTTTAAAAAACGAGCAACAGGGTTTTATCGGCGCCACTCGACAGTTTGACGTTGCAATTACAAAGGCAGCAATTTCTCCGGTTATTAGTTATTTAAGCACCCTGAGTGTTGTTTTTATGGAATTATCTTAGAAGAAGCGTCCTAAACATTCATAATAGCTAACCTTATGCCTAAAAACTTTTCTTTAGGCCTAATTAGGCCTAGAATTAGCTGCTATGAATGTTTAGGATACTTTTCTTCTAAGCTAATTCCATGTCACGCAATCGTGGCCGGGTATTCTGAAGTTTAGCTTTGTTTTTTTGTTGTTCCAAATACGAAGGTCGCACAAAACCAGAAACCAGTGTGTTTGTTGTTTGGTAGTTTAATAAAGGAATGCTCTTGGGAGCCATATTCTTCTCTGTGGTTCTTTCCTCTTACGTTGTGTGATTCATCAAATTACAGAACAAAGTTGTCATGGTTAGTGGAACAGTGGCAATTGTTGGCTGTTTATTGTTCCTGGGGTACATGAATTTATCACGACGCCAAGAGGGAAATGTGTCAGTATCAGTACAGGATGGAAAGCCTAGAAAGCGTGTGAAGAGCAAGTGGGACTGAACTGTCAGCCTGTGCACATTCATGGAAAATTGAAGCCAGGATGCATTATCACTTATCAGTTTTGCAGCAACTTACAATTCACCAGAAAACACTTTTGGAAACAACTCAAATGAAGAATAATTGTCAGAGCATGCTCACTTAAGGCGGAACCATCCAGAAGGACAAAAAGAGACCATTTTTCTATAATACAGATAAAGAAAAGCAAAAAAAAAAACAAAGGTAATGTGATGAGAGGATGTATTAAATCCAATCTGGTTAGAAGAGTTTTTAGCAGAGAGTAACCCTCACATGTCATGTCTTGGCTGTTCACATCAAATAACAAAATTAATATAAAGTACACTCCTTGAAGCATGACTGAAATTTCTATGTCAATGTAAAATCCACAAACTTGTAGTGAAAGAGAGAAATTGACGAGAAAATCTCACAAATTTTCTTAGAAATAAGTTACTGCTGTTTGTGTAGATACATGTACGATTCAACTTTATCTAGCATTTAACATTTTTTACCAGAAAGAGAGTGGTGTGATCAGAACTTTTTATCTTATAAAATTAAGTCTAATTTACACAGAAATTTAAGAATATAAACACAAAGTCTTGTAATGATGATCCAATAGGTCACCAGCTTTATAAAATTGTGAATGAGATCCTTTAAGGATTGTAGAGGATTATTGTTGCTGTGGAGAGACATTTTACATAAATCATCTTACCTATTGACCACTCAGGCACCCTAGGACATCGCCAGTTGACGATTAAAATCGCCTCCACTGGGGTCTAGCCATGATTTTTGAAAGCTTTAAAATGCTACGACATTTTTACAGAGGTACACGACAATAAGCCTGCTTCTTTAGTCACAAAGGGAAAAAAATTTGGTTGCAATCTTGAATACTGCTGTCAGTTTCCAAAGCTCATGAAGGGGTACTTGGGTCAATTTTCAGTGGGTATGTGCCGCTGGCCTCTCAGAACCCCTATGCCTTTATAGTGTATTTTATGGACAATTATAGACCCCTTATTAGTCACTTTTGGGTAAATGTAATTTTATTGAAATGTGAAAGTATGAGGATCACAAGGTCCAAACTCCAACTCCGTTCTCCACATTACTTAATCAAGTTCATACACATAAACACCTTGGAGTCATACTATCATCCGATCTATCATGGAAAACGCATGTGCTTACAGTTGCCACTAAAGCTAACAAAATTCTTGGTTTACTTAAGAGTACTTTTGGGAAATGTTCAGAGGCAATTTTAACTGGTTATCAAACAATGGTACGTCTAATCACAGGCAGCCCAAGCTCAGTATACGATTTATAGACTTCGTATGGGAAAATTAACTTTGAGCTTTACAGTTGTCTTCGACTTTTCTGTGGAATCGGAGGGCAAACTGTGTCCGTTTGAGACGAGTTTGTGGCTTTGACATCAACTCCACTCCTGGACCACACAGGGATTTTTGGCGGATAAATTCCAAGAAGTATTCGGCTTTCTATAATCTTCCCAAGCGTTCAGCTAGATGTGTGGCTACGACCTTTATAGCATGATGGCGATCCTATTACATTCTGCACTCTCATTGGACAATTTGAACCCCTCCCACCACCAATGAGAGTGCAGAATGTAATATGATCGCCATTAAGCTATATTGGCCGTAGCCACATATCTAGCTGAACGCATGGGAAGATATAGAAAGCCGCGCATTATTTGGAGTTTATCTGCCAAAAATCGCTGTGTGGTCCCGGAGTGAAGTCGAGGTGATAGGAAATTTATCTGGGCTTAAGGCTGTGGTGTTTTTATGGCTATTCGGACCGTTGCTTTGTGATGCGAGAGCAATTTGTGGGACGAGATCGCCGTGAGTCACCAGCCTTTCTTCTCTTTATGAGGGGAAATGACAATACAATACAATACAATACAATACATACTTAATTGACCACTCCCCGTAGGGGCTTTTCAGGGCCAATCTGAAACAATCAACGAAACAACAGAACACAACAACAACTGTTAAGAATCCCAACTGGCTGGAGGCAAACCAGTTGGCTATTTACAAGTGCAGCTGCGAAGTTGAACCAGGGACTACCAGGAACAAATTCAGCGAGTGGTTAGAGCGGGTCTTGAACACGGGATCTCCGGATCTTAAGGCAAGCACCCTAACCACTGGGCCACACTGCCTCCATGACAACTAATTGCAACGACATCGTAAAAATTCGAAAGCCACAAACTCGTCTAAAACGGACACAGTTTGTCCTCCGATTGCACAAAAAAGACGAGGACAACTGTATGTAGAGGGAAGTGCAATTTATTTCTACATTTACAGCTTATTGTAGCATTTATAAGCTCAAAGTTAATTTCCCATACAAAGTCTATAACTCGTATACCGAACTTGGGCTGCCTGTGATTGGACGTATCATTGTTTTATAACCAGTTATTATTGCCTCTCAACATTTCCCAAAAGTACTCTTTGTAAACCAAGAATTTTGTTAGCTCAGTTAGCGGCAGCTGTAACTACATGCGTTTTCCAAGATAGATCGGATGATAGTATGACTCCAAGGTGTTTATGTGTATGAACTAGATTAAGTAATGTGGAGCACGGAGTTGGAGTTTGGACCTTGTAATTTTCATATTTTCACATTTCACAGAATTTATTCTCAATAGCCATTTATTGCACCAGTTAGAGATCCGTGAGAAACTATCTTGAATAGGAGTGGAGACATCAGATGGATTGCCAGAGTTGAACAATAGTGTGTCGTCAGCAAGCACCGCGCACCGGTGGCTCAGTTGGTTGAGCACCGGGCTGTCACGATACTTCCCTGAGGGACTCCAGATGATACCCTCAAGTTTCGCCCTCTAGAACAACACGTTGGTACCGATCAAGTAAGAAGTCACTCAGCCAATCAAGAATCTGGCCACGAATCCGTAGCTTTGAAATAAGATGAACACGTGGAACCGAGTCAAACGCTTTTTCAAAGTCCAGAACGACGACATCAGATGTTTTGCCCTTGTCTAGAGCTGACGCCCACGTGTGGAATAAGTGAATAAGCTGAGATGTATAAGAAAGACCAGCTCGAAATCCATATCAAAGAAGTGAGAGAAATTGGTCGATTATTAGTGAAAAGTTCTTTCTCGCCTTTTTTGTATACTGTAGTAACGTTGGCACGCTTCCAGTCACATGGTAACTTTCCTTTATTAAGAGACATGTTGAACAGGCATGAAAGAGAACTACTGAGAATTTGAAGGAGCCGCCTCGCGAAGCAATCGTGCTGTTACGCCATCAGGGCCAGTAGCTTTGTTGGTATTCAGACAAGTAATAGTTTCTCAACGTTTACACCAGAGCACACAAGATCTGCTATGGTGTTATTAGTTGTAGATGAAGCGGTTGGGCATCAATACTGAAGTCAGATGAGGAGGAAAATATTGACGCGAAGAAGTTATTAAATAGTTCAGCTTTTCCTTTGCCTGACGATTTTTTAACGTCACGATCATCCCATTTTATTGTTAAAGGGATGGACCATTTTATTATTTGTTGTGGATTTGATGAACGACCAAAAACGCCTTGGATTCTTTGACTCAACTAATATGTGGACATGTCTGATGTAGTAGCTTTTATTCAGTTCAGATTTTACTTTATTCCTGAACACTTTATACTTGTTCAAGTCACTTTCGAGCTGGGTGGATTTAGCTTTCCGTTCCAGACAAGCTTTCTTTTATGAAGTAATTTGCGAATTTCAGATGTGATCCATGGAACATTTTGCTTTGATTTTATAGCCTTTGATGGAATATTGTTATGAACAGCTTTGAAAAAGACACACGTCCAATTGTTCCACACACAGTCAACGCTAATATCATCGTTCAATATATGGTGTCGCATGAGACATTTGATAGTTCAAGACGAAAGTTATCCCACATGATTTGCATTTTTGTTTTCGTAGATTTGTTTTGATGGTTGACATGGTCAAGTGATCTTACACTGTAAGTCAGAAGTTATAATGTTGTGATCTGAAGATCCAAGGCCATCACCAATCTTTATATTTCTGATATTCTCTGGCTGATTGGATATTACAAGGTCCAGGGGCCCGTTTCTCGAAAGTCCCGAAATGTCATGTGTAAACTTGCCAACCGCTTGTAAAGGAACGCCTATCTTTTAACATGTTTTCAAGGTAACAAAAAGCAAACGACTGTGAAGTTTGACCACAGGTAACCCAGGATCACTGTGTGCGCCACATTGGTAGATATAGAGGACATATATGAGGCGAAGTTTAGGTCTGGAAATTTGCTAGAAAATGGAAATAAAAATCGATGAAACTTACCATGTGGTGAGCTGTTGTTGTCTTTAATACGTACACGAAGTTTCGGGGAAAATGGTCCCCGTTCACCTTCCCTCATAGTATAGTGACAAGGTAGGAGACTGAAGCCAGCGTCGGGACTCCGATCGACCCAAAACAAGCACGATTTTTTTCGCGAAAATCGTATCCAGTCGCTAAATAAACACGCCAGGCTCGTGGAACATGAATTAATTTCTCTAAACCATGAATCCACTGAAGCATCTCCAGGTAGCAACGCGAAATTATTCAGCTAAGTGCGAGGATCACTTCTCTTTCGTCTATAACCTGCACTTCAAATATACATTTATTTCACTCATTATCCAGATACACCGGGGAGGCCCCCTGGCGGTTAAGTTTCCCGGGCGACACTGGAGACGAGAACTCTCCTCTTCCCCTCCCATGGTGCATGGTGCGAGAGAAGGAAAGAGAGAGAAGCATGGGAACGGACGAAAGAGAACCTGGAAAAAAGAGACACGGTTTTTTGTTCTGTTTTTTTTTTTTTTTTTTTTTTTTTTTTTTTTCCTTTTTTGTGGCCGGTAAGGAAGGCGCCAGAATCCGAATCCGAGCTGTAATGTTTTAAAGGTTGAAAGAGGTATATATGGGTTATTGACCAAGCGTGAGGTCAAGATGGCTGAATATTGGCCAAGTTCTATTTTTGGGTGTTAATGGACCGAGAGGAAGTCGAGGTCCATAAACACGCAAAAAAAGTACGAGGCCAATATCTAGCCATCTTGACCGAACAAGCTTGATCAATAAAGGATTTATTATATGACTTAAAACACCAAAAAATGATCTTTGATGTTGCGGGACCAAGCGAAAAATCTCGAGCGGGCAAGATAGCTCCATCTTGCCCGCTCAGGTAGCCAACGACAGCGCGCGATTTGGTTCATCTTGCCCGCTCACGGAGCTAGTCATATAAGGGGCCGATCATTTAACTTTTGGGGGGGAGGGGTGGGTGATTTCTGGTCAGCAAGAATTTTTTTTCTAGCAATCTGGTGTGCAGGAATTTTTTTTCTCTTTTTGTCCCATAAGCTTTCTGTTAAATTTGTTCTGCATGTAATTTTTTTCTTCCGACAAGCGCTTGCAGGAAATTTTTTTCCAAAATCACCCACCCCCGCCCCCAAAAGTTAAATGGTCGACCCCTAACAAGAACTCTTCTTTAAATTACCATTATCGTTGATTCCTTATTTGGTCCGAATATTTATAGTCATTGTTAATTATTCAGAGCACCGTGATAGCGGACCAAACAATGTTGTGCCCTGTCGTGAAAACTGGCTGTAGCGACATTTTCGCAGGAAACAGCGTCAGAACAAGTAGAAGTCGAGAGGTAAAGGGAATGATTAATTAATAAGCGAATAATCGAGTCCCTCACGGTCCAGACTTGAAATATATTCGTTTGCTATACCTCGACTCATAACCTTTAAATCCCCAAAAATTCCGGAGTACCCGCTCGTTTTGGAATTTTTTTTCCAAGATCCGCGCTTGCCTATATTCCCAGGGCATTCGCTCTATAGCCTGTTCCAGGCTCCAAGATAGTCGAGAAAAGCGAGAGGGGGTTCCCTCTCGCTTTTCACACGCAGTTCTTTTCGTTTTTCTCAGTTATCCAATCCTTCCCCCCCCCCCTTCCCCGGACGGCAAAGGTGTCAAATGCCCGGGGTATGCCTGGGGGGATGTTGAAGCTTCGATTTGGCTGATACATAGGTCATGGAGATCCAGGGATCAATTCGAATGGAATTTAGAACCCATTAAAGTCTTCGAGTTTGATGGAGTCGTTGTATTTTCATGTCCTTTTGAAGGATTTCTGTCTTGCAGAATAAATGGCCAATTTATATTGTATTTATATTGAGTGTTTTACCTAAAAGTGGCTTGGTAGCTCGCCATATTTGCTCGATGGCTTGGTAATCAGTTTTTTTCGGCTCCTCGGCGACTCGCCGCCAGTCAGAAAACTCAAGCGACTGGCGAGTCATCGTATATAATAAACGCAGCAGTACCTTAACAAAAATTAGTTCCTGTTGAAATATTTCTAACATTTTATTTCATTTTCGAAGGAAATGCGATGTTAAATGTGTGGAAAATGACAAGGTTCGAAACCCATTGTCTCCGTTGAGGTATTATTTGATCGTTCTTAAAAGGTCAAATTTGTCGAAAAGGTCATTGAGGCGCGCGAAATATTTCCATTGATAACGTGCGATAAAAAGAGCGCGAAAGAGTAACAAAGATGATTGACATTTGTCATTGTAACTTTCAACCAATCCTTGTGGAGATTAAGGAGATTTGTATTGAAACAACCAATGACCATAGGGGCATGCTTGGACAAGTTCACAACTCCGCTAAGCCACAATATTTCCGGCTGGTCATATACTGCTTCCGCTTTTAATGAGAAAACAGAATTACCCCTTAAACCGTAAAAAATATCGAAAAGGCAATTTCCAGTGAAAAAGAACTTTTCACGTCAAATTCATGCTGGATTGTCTTAAACGTAAATTTCTCGAGGGGATAAGCTTTATTTTTCAGTTATTATTGCCAAAAGGATTGATTTAAAGGAGAAACAACGATAATAGATCATTTGTATATTCTCCTAAGAAGCTGTTTGAATCGTGGCATCTGGTGCGAAGCGAAGAAGATCTATGGGGAAGTAAATGCTGGCTATGGACGGTGCATTGGTTGAGAAGAAGGCTTGGTAAGTTGCTAAACTAAGCACTGAGATTCTCCGTTAATAGTCTGTCGAATCGAAAATTGTGGGTTCAGCAAGGATCACGAAACAATCGCTTTACAATTCGCGATTGAAAAGTGAAAGATTACTCTAGACTACTAACTGGAACTCCACTTCAACTCCAAGCATAAGCTTGTGTCGAATTTTGTTGTTTGGTTTTCGCGCCGTCCTTTCTGGTTGGCGTAATTTTTCACTTCTTCGTTGATTATTTGAACTTTACTAATGTGTTGTTGATTAATTCAGAAGAAATAAATTTCCCTTTTTTTGGAAATCTAGTCTCGGATGAGCTGAAGGAAAGTTTTAAGTCTGCTGAGCTTTAGTGATCTCGTTCACAGTCGATCAACAAAAAGCGCCACTTTTTCAGATTTGCGATATTCGTTACAAGATTTATGTTCGAGAGAGGGTATTTGAGCAGCTTTTCATTCACGTCCTTGACTATTGCTCTACAATTCGTCGAACATGTACAAATGTGTAAATTTTCTTTACATGATCGGACACAACAGCTAGAGCTAAGCTTCATGTATGGGCAAGGTGAAGTACTCTTAATTGAAATTGCCCCGAAAGTGTCAATGAAAAAGAAGTTTGAAATCTTCAGAAAGATGCCTGCTCTGTGCCATCATGATCCATAAACCAATGCAAAGCGGTAAACTTTATTTAACTTACTGAATTTATTGTTATTGACATTCTTTACTTCAGTCAAATTTTGAGTTTTAATTCTGCGGAAATGTACCTCGGTCTCTCATTTTCTCTACACCTGGACAAAGTTATCAGATTTTGTGAAATTGTCAAATGAATTGAATTTTTGGTTGTACTCAACGCGCCACGCGCTAAATCGCCGATTAAAACAAAAGCTGTCGATCACCGCGATATCTTGGTGTTAAAGGTCGCTTTCCCACGATTGCCTATAAACGATATCTAATTTCGGCGCATTTCCATAATTCCTCTTCGTTCTCGCCCTTTAGTTTATCAAATTACAAAGCAATTTTTTATTTATTGAGGTCGAGATTGACAACTTAGTTGTCCTCATCTTGATTTTCGTTAAGTGTTTATCGAGCTACGATCGCCATCACAGAATTCAATCGATCTAAGTGTGTCTCCTCCCGATCTTTGTATGCTTGCGGATGAAACGTAGAACAATAAGTCTTATTCGCTACGAGTTTTGTTGGACTCGAGTTTTATGTGCCATGAATCGTGAAAATGTGGACCCTCATGGAATATAGTTCCCAAGGCCTCCTGTCATTTGCATGTTGCCAATTTTAACATTAGTTACCTAACTCAGTGGAAACCCGAGGTCTTGAATTTTTGGCGAAAGAGAGATTGTTTCTTTCAGTAAAAAATACGGCGAAGGAGGTGTTGAGCATGTTTTGCATTCTTTCGTGATGTCTGCAGAATTGCGGTATCGATATTTGCAGCAAGTCAAGGCAAGTCTTTCGAACGTGTCTGAACAGTGTACAGCTCTGCATATATATTTTTAGCACCGCTTGGAATAACATTCATTAGAGCGTTCAGGCCAAGTTTATAATTCAAATGATGAACGAAGCTGGCTGAAAATTCTCGCAGAAGGATGTCAGTGTAAGCCTTTATGCAGACGTTAATTCTGTGATTTTCTTAACCAGCTTACTCTTAATCTTAAGCTTCTGCAAGATTTCCTTATCTCCAGCTTCAAGGTTTTTCCGTTGTGAGCAAAAAGCCCTGATTGTGTTCATTTTCATTAGATATATTGATCACTAACGACAGCAGTATTTCGTGTGTAATCGTCCAAATGTTGGCTTGATTGTTTAATTAAAAATTTTGGTCATACTTTTGCTGATAATGCTCAAAAGATTATCTTTGATGATTTTTTTTACTCTCCTCTTTAAAACATCGAGACTCTTTTCATTTCCTTCTGTGAAATGCATTTTGTTGTTGTTTTTCTTAATACTTGAATAGGAATTGGCCTTGCCCACCATCAGTGGGGAAGATCTCTTTTTTCTGAGAGTGGTAATGGCCACTGAGTTGCCTATGAAACTACTGGAATTACTGTGGACGTAAAATCCATAAGTGCAGTGTATGAGATCTCTTAGATGTTGGTTAATCTGTGGAATAGTCATTACACTTGGACTAGCTAAAATGCTTCTGAAGGCTTTGCTTTTCTTGTGGTTTGCCTATAAGATTCTTAAGAATGTGCCTGAGAGGAATACCATGAAGTTTGATATCCTTGTTTTTGTCAAAGTTGCAAGGATATTCTTACCCTGGTCTAGTAAGCCCAATGGGATGAAGAAGCGGTCTGCTGAGCCGAGGTCATGGTTTTTAAAAATCCTGGCCAACCAACAACAAGGGGCTTTAGCGAATTGAGAAAAGGCTGCTGCCTTGGTGTGACCCTTGCAGATACTTCAACCTTTTTGTCTTTCTGTGGAAAAAGAGAACAAGCAGGCGCCTTCTCTGTCATGAGGCACTGTTTGAAAAGAGTGGCAGTCTACATGTATGTCATTTGTACTCCAGGGACCTGTGAACAAATGTATGATTGATGGAGATGCGCATGGCAGCATAACCTCGCTGGCAAGAGTCGTCCACAAAGTATTGTAAGGACTAGGTGTTTTTTAAGGGTCAAATTCAGACGTAATGTGCTGTAATGTGCTCGCAGTTGATGAGGATGATACTACTTAAGAGTTTTATCTGATACTTGACATTTTAACTGAAGAGGGCCAAGTATGAAAGTTCACAACTCTTTTTTCAATGTTGTGGTATCAAGTATACCCTGTGCCAGTTTGAACTACCATAGTCTAGCAAGAAGCAGCCAATCTTTCTTCAGTCAGTTTCTGTCAACTACCTGACGGGTTTTCAATTTTCATAAGTCATTAACTCAATTTATTCTTTGGACTTTGGCACTTTTACAGTTAAAGGGGAAAACGGTGTTGGTAATCCACACCTGACCAACATCTTGGAATTCGGACTTTAAGCAAAGGCTCAAGATTTCTAGATATGTGTAACATATTTATTTTTGTACAGGAAGTTTCATTCTTAAGTAGCTTATACATGTAATTGGTCACATTTTGGATTTCGTTCTCTGACGTGGGGTTAAAATTATCCAGTACACTTTTATCAAGAAAGTAAGGGTAGAAACTGGAAGATATTCTTAAAAATTAGTCATTTTAGTTATCTTCAGGTCTCTTTCAACATGGATGGCATTGAAATGTGGTAGGAACAAAATTAACTACACATGAAATTTGCAGATTTTCTGACCCAGTAAAATGATGGCCAAATGGTAGCTGGTACATGCCACTAACTAAAGAACAAGCCAGCAAATTAAGAAAATGAAACAAACAGTTATAATAATTATTGATATAAATCATATTGTTTTATGAGATGTAAATGTACTGCAATTTACTAAAAATGTTTATTTTGTTTTCCTTTATTATTTTTATTCTTTTTTAACTTGAGTGAGTGGTTGCATTTTTAATTCTTTTCTTTAGCAAAGTATTAACAACTTCACACTGTGACAGTTCAGACAATGAGCAAGGTATGTATGCAAGTTCCACAAAGCAATGTTTAACATTCCCTCTGATGCTGTACACCTATGCTTATTAGGATCACCTCTGCATATGTTTTCATGACGTGTATCTGCTGAATTAAACTTACGGATGCAGTTATACTTAGGATTTTCGTATCTTTTCTGTGATCAGTTTGCCGCAAACTACTGTATCCGTACTGGTTGTGATTGCATGCATGGTCTTTTATTATTTCTAAACTGTAGCCAAAATTATATCATCTGATAAACAGCACTAGAGGTCTGCCATGAACTGTCACAAATATATTAATATTAGATTAGGCCACTGCATGTGGGTGTTTTCTCAGGTGCTGATCTCATCAACGCAAATTCTTGATTGGCTTCCAAGCTGAGGCCCATGTCTGGAAAGTCATTAATTTTTTCGTTTGTGCATTTTTCAGTACATACATGTAGAGTTAAAACCTCTTCTAAGGAAAATCTGAAAACTTTTGCAATCAGTTATACTTCTCGCATTTCGAAACCGATGAATATCGAGTCATCTGTTTCTTAGAATAAACTACAATTCTGCTTGCATTTGCACAGGGAAAAGCAGGCTCGAAATCTCGGGCCAAAAAGCCATTAATTACATGTAGGAAACTGCAGTCTGCATGTTTTGAAAAGCTGGTCTTTTAAAATGTTTTGAGATAACAAAAGGAGAAAAGATGGTGAAGATGATGACTTAGAACCTGACTGTTTTTAAAAGACAGAGGGAATTGTGGCACCCCCCAATGCCCAAAGAGTCTTGGGATTTAGTAAAACTGTGTGGCATTAGACAGATCTAGAGTTAAATCTGTAAGTGTCACTAGTACTCTTGAGAGGGTTAAGGGTTAAAAGGCCCTTGTGCATGTTTAGGCAAAGGAGGCTTCCAGAGCCAAACCAGTGAACTGCCACGTCAAGGCACTGTATCACTTAAAAAGTTAATGTACTTACCAAACCTGAAATGTTCCTTAATTTAAGGGATAGGGAAAGCAGAAATGGAAAAGGCTATTTATTCAGTGGGCCAAATGACAATGCAAAGAATTTGGCCCTACAATCACTCAAAGTTGTTCCACTTCCTTCTTAATGTTACAAGTATTCATTTTGACATCATAAAAATTAGTAACATCTGAGCTGGCTAAAGGAGCTCGAAATCACTATTGTTTATTCAAGGTCACAGAAACTTGACATGTTTTTGTTTTGACAAGATTTAAATTAATTCATGTACATGTACACAGTTCAGGAATGATGATGATATTTTGCAATGTTCTTCTTCAGGAAGCATTTGTACCTCACCCAAGAAGCCATTAAGAAAACGGAAAAGAGAAGCCTTGACAGGTTCGAGCAATGCTTTTTAAAACAAACCTTCATAGTATACATGTACCTTTAATTAATGCTCTTAGTAATGATAATAATAACAATATTATATAATATTAGTCCCTGAAGACCTACTAAAACGTTTCCCAGTCCTTAAGAAATGCAAAACAAGTTTGAATTTCAAGTGCACAAGATCCTGTTTAAAGTATGACGACAAAAACCCAGTCCAAATGTGCAAGCAGAGTCTTCAGTATTGAAGCGAAAGTAATGTTTAATTCCGTGGGATGACATAGGCATAGCAGGGTATAAATCCAGGTGATTATTTTTTTTTCTTCTTGTTTTTTTCATTCTAGTCACAAATCTGGAATGTTTTATTAATTTTCCTGATCTCGAAGGAAGTGTATCAATTATCCCAACCCGTAATTTGAACTCACCTCTCTCGCATGAAGAGCATACATGTTACTCTTGTGCCACAGTGACAATCATAGCATCGTAGGGACGTTTACAGTGTATTTAAAGTATTAAGCGCAATTTTAAGGATAGCGGCTGCATTTTCAGCCAAGTTCAGATGTATAGTTTGATGCAAAGAAGCAAAAATTTGCTTTTTTAGCTCATTCTTGGAGTGGATGAGGCATTAATTTGATGGAACAGGGTTAGATGGAAGCTGCAGGCCGCAAACAGTAGTGATTTTACAATCATGTAAATTTAGAAAAGCGTCAAAATCGTTTCCGCTGCGATGATTGACACAGTAACCTCACATCTGAAAGTACTACTAAAACCATCCATCTGTGGAATGAGCCCACTTTCGTTGAACATTTTTATGAAATTTCTTTCCCATGGGCTTAACGACTGCAACAATGGAAAATTTATCTACATTTTATGGTAATGTCTTGTATAATCTTCATTCTCAAGTCTTCTCAGAGAGCTTTTCCATGATTATAGAGCCTTTCCATGATTATAGAGCCTTCCATATGCGCTCAGTTCTGCCAATACCTCTTAAGAATTTGAGCTACTTACAAGTGAAAGTGGGCAGGGCAGAGGCACATAAATTCCCATCCATTCCACAGATCGGTGGTTTTCGTAGTATTTGTTAAAGTGGACAATTGATTTTTCTTTGACAATGGCAAGCTTTAAAGACAATGAGAAATTTCTACTAAGATCTTGCTTCGTTCTTGTGTGTTCCACAATGTACATTATTGCACAATACTCCAGTTGACCTGTTTCTTGTGAACTAGTTCGTTCAGTTGTTCCAAAACATGTGAATCAAACATGTGTGTTTAAGTGGCCATTGTGCCAAGCATTTATCAAGGGAACAATTGTGTTCATTTGGCCATTGTGAGTCAACACCTGCTAATAGAAAGCAGTATTTGGGAATTCCAACGCCATTCCTCCCAATGTACGAATCAAAAACGTAAAAAGAACATTGGGAAAGAGCCTTAACCCATTGACTCCCAGGAGCTCCCCATTGACGAGTAAAATCGTCTGGCTTTAGACAGAGTAAAATTTAAGTCTGGCTGGTTTCGGCCGGTTTGGACGTCAAAGGGTTAAAATTAAACAACCAACTAAAAAGAAATCAAGTAAAAAAAATTAATAGTTTGTCAGTTCTCCCTACCTGCTGATTGAACTGAGGTCCTCCCGCATGAAGTGCACACACTTTACTTGTGAGCCATGTAGACAATCAATAAATATGCATGAATTTTATAGCGGAGCTGAGGCACGCGAAGCATGCCAGCGGAGCACCATGGGTAAGATTTTTTGGGAAATCTATCCATGCAAGAAATTTTGGTTATAACGTGTGTGTCCGTCTGCCATCCGCCCGAATGTCGGGGTGGAGGTGGGGGGGAAGAAGAGCCTCTCGGGACGTGAGGGCAGGGCTCGAAATTGCGACCAATACAGTCGAATTTGCGACTAAATTTTTCCCTTTGCGACTAAAATATCTAGAGAAGTTGCAAATTTGCGACTTGTTGTCACCTTCGCTGTTTTGAAACAAAAGGGTTAGCAGTTGCCACTTTGCTGCTACTTTTCCTAAAATGAATAAAGAAATGACAAAATTATTTTGTTTCTCGCTGTGAATTTTCTCTGAAGATAGCGTAATTGTAGGGTAATTTAGCTGCGATGTTACGTGCACAGCTCCATTTCTTCGATCATTCGCCATTTTCAGCAGTTTCTTTACACACAAGTATTGCGGGCTCATCTTTTTTGCTAAACCACTGACAACACAATGCAGCGCGGCGATTTTGCGACTAAAATTTGTGAAATTGCGACTAAATTTTCATATCTTATCGCAAAATGCGACTGGATTTTTTCGTTAATTTCGAGCCCTGGAGTGTTCGGGCAAATTTCCTTGGCAGGAAGTCGTGTGGAAGCGTTGCATTTGGCAACCCGCAATTTTTTGGTGGGAAATCATGTTAGTGACGAGCAACAGGTTAAAGAGCGGGAAAGTTGAAGAAAAGCAAAAGAGCATGAGAGAAGAGGCGCTGAAATTTGAGAAATTTAATTAATTGAAGAAAACCGCAAGAGAAGCCGCGGAAGGAAAAGAGGAGAAAATTCTTTGTCTAACGCCAGACGATTTTACTCGTCAATGGGGAACCCCAGGGAGTCAATGGGATAAAATAACTGAGGAGGAAATATTGTTTTCACTTGTCTATTTTCAACTTTATTCAGATATTGTTGACAAATTAAAGTTGACCTATCGCAAAAATTATTATTCAAGTTGCATAAAAAATGTGTATTGTTCCCACACAAAACAAAGAGATGAAACTGCTCTATTAACTATTCATTAATAATGTTATTAAAGTACTTACCTTTGCAAATAATGTCCTTAAAATAGCTTAAGGCTGGAGGTTGTTTTTGGATTTGTACATGTATATAGATTAAGTTCAAGGATTGTTGGAAATTGTGCATTTTTCCTTTGTTTCTCTCTGCTTACGAGCCAGAAGGCCCCTTCAGGCCGGCGCTTATATGCGGTTTCGGTAGCATGAAGCAAATAGGAGCATTTCTTCTCCCCCTGGTTGGGATGCTAGTCCATCGGAGGGTTACCCCCAGCATTTTCGCCGGTACCCATTTATACACCTGGATGGAGGGAGGCACAAGTGTCTTGCCCAAGAACTCAACAAAATTTCCCCAGCCACGACCTAAATCTGGACCACTCGATCCGGAGTCAAGCACTCTAACCATGAGGCCACCGTGCCTCCCACTGGAGTTATTGAAATAACCAAGAGTTTTCTTCATCTAGATGTTTCCAGGGGATGTCTTACTCCTCCCCCATTACCTTGGTGCATGGGTTTCTTTTCTTCTACAAGAGTATCTGAGAGTGAGAGTGAGCTATCGGAACCACACAGTGCAGTATTCCTTGTGAAGGGATATGAATCAGCAGTGACTGCTGTAATATCAGATTCAGAGGATGACCTGTTTTTCCTTGAGGGTAAGTTCTGTAGTCAGCTTACAGCTTTCCTATACATGTTGCAACTAATCATTGCTTGTATGGACCTTCCCCGTAACCAGTTGCTCTCCTTTTTTCATGACGTTGGTCATGTAGTTACATTGGGAAACTGCACATTGAAAGAATAGGCCAATTGCATGAAGTTGTTCCACACAACAATTAAGTAATAGTTCAATAACCTACAGTTTTGAATGATGGCATCATTTTACAACCAAAACCAGACTGCTTTGAGAGGCAAATTTAAACAAGTGTTTCTTTATTCCTAGGGGAGAAGAAAAATCTAAATAACAAAGAATTTCTGGTCTCAGTAGTAAAATAATGCCATCATTCAAATGGTCTATAAGTTGAGATTGTATTATGATGCAGTGCACACATGCAATAGTTACCGTTAAAGTTCCTGTATAAGCCGCACCTTTTTCTCAAAATTAAAAAAAAAAATTGGGTGTGTGGCTTATCTACAGAAACTTCCAAGGTTGGACTTTTCTAGGGCCTAATTAATATCCATAAAAACTTCTCAAGATGTCACCGTATAAACATATAACAAACTATGTTGTTGTTGATCATTGCCCTTTTTATGAGTGGTGGCACCCTAAATATCGATCCAACAGTTTGTATCTTGAAGCGTTCATTTGCAATTCTTGTTCTCCAAGAGTTTTCTCAAGGGATTAATTTTCACTTTAATTTACTTGAACAACTGAACACCAACCTACAGGGAATCGCCATTCCTCCACAAAGCTGTTTGCTATGACGCCTGCGGCCAATCACTTTTGTTGCATATATCGTTCTGCCTTGGGCGAGGAAATACCAAGATATTTGCAAGTACTTGTGAGGCAAATGGCACACCGTTTCAATGCCCAGACTCTTCTCCACATTTCAGAGCTTGGCTACTAACACCTTGTGCGCATTGTTTCAATCACCTTCAAATTTCAACTTCATGGAGGGGAAAAACAATTGTATCATGATAGCATCTTAATTTTTTTTAATAGTTAACTCACATGATAAAGGTATGACAAGTGAAATTTTGCTATGTAAAGATTTAATTGATATGAAAGCTCGTAACAGCCATCATGTACATGTTAGTGTTAGTGCTCACTTGTCGCAAAGAGTAGGGCATGTAGTTCCCAGTTTTGGTGTATCTTCTGTGGTATATCATGGTTGGGAGGGTAAAAAGGGCGCACTTAATTTGGAGCCTCGCTCTGTTGTGTGACCCCCACTACAGCCTGTTTCTCTGTTGTGGTGAAAGCGATTAAATAAATTAAATAAATAAAGAAAGAAAGATATTTATACCTGCATATTTCACCAATCATTTTTTTAATAGAGCTCAACTTTCTTTCTATTCACTGTTACACTGATGAGCTTTATTTTGGAGTCTTGCTGCCCTATCATGTTATCTATCTGATCAGTGCCATGAGCCCTATGTATCACCTTTTCAGGACAATCATACAGTGAGGCATTAAAGTCAGTTGATTGCCCAATATTACATGTACAGTGTATATTCTTGGGATGTTGATCTTTGTATAAAAACCCAAGAGGAAAATTAATAAGGGTGATCCTGGGACAGACCAGCGAAAGCGTGGAAAAACCCTTTTTTGCAACAAGTTCAAACTATTGCAGTTTCTTTTCCAGCATGATTAGTTTGTCCAATAGAAAGTGTACCATAGTGATTCATCATTTGCTTTGCTTATTGCCTAAATCTCTAATAATTGATTGACATGCTCATTTTCACAGAAACTGTGGAATTTGAGCCTCCTGGTTCGGAAAGTGAAGCAGAAGACGATGGGAATGGTGACGAAGAGTCAGATGATGAAGGTTTGTACGGAGAATTTCCAAAAGTACTTTGAGGCAGGGTTTTTAAAGAGGTCCAGTGGCTGGTGACACTTGCTGGCTAGTTTCACTTGAATTTGCCCATTTAGATTTTAAAATCACCCCAATGGTTACAAATGACATGAGAAATGTCTTCTAAGAGGCCTAAATTTCAAAACTTTACTAGAGCAGCATGTCCCTGGACCTTCTGAAGGTGTGCTCCTTCAGCACTAGTTCTATGATACCTTTTCTGTCTACTCCTTAAATATTGCTGCCTAGTCACACTTATTGAAAACTGTCAAAGTTACAGCTCTGCCATGAAAGACCAAAAAGCACCTCTTAATCATTTTTTTGTTGGTCAACTTTATTCACCACACATCTACAGAAAGAATAACATTGACCTGAGATGATCATAGACTAAAATAATGAGAAATTGTGGCATTAGGGGCTTTTTTAGTGCACAAATTACCACACTAGAATAATCTGTATGCGACCTCAGTTTACTGACAAATCATCCGCATGTGGCTATATTATTACTACCTTAGGTCTAGCAATCCCAAACTTAGGCACAGGGATCCTAAATGTCAAGAATAGTAAGGTACTTGACACTGGTGCTGGCAGCAATAATTACTGTGAACAATTTGTACAAGAAGTACCTTTGATTTCTTTCACTAGTTATTGTAAGCTCAGAGGATGAGGATCCAGGAGCAGATGGTGGAGATGAGTATGAAGAGGGCCAGGACTTGGATTCAGATATTGATGAAGAGGATTTATGGGCCTGTCCAGAGTGCAGCCTTAAAAATCATCCAATGTCACGTCAGTGTGCACGCTGCTGGGTTGAAAGGCATGAATGGCTTCCTCATTTGAAGAGGTCTGAACAACATTTTGCTACATGTACTCTATATCAATACAGTCTTTTTACATCATAATTTAAGAATTAGAGGCCTTGCTAAAGATCTGGGGCTGCAGATATTTCTTGCCTAGCCAAAGTTTTATCCCAACTTACTTGAAAAGAGAAACTATACACTGATTCCTCTGATCAAGTTGGCAACAGTTTTGTGGCATCTGGCTTGTTTCAAACAAAACTGTAGGTTATTACACTATGCTATGCAGGGCTGTAATTACTTGCTGTGTGGATTAACTTCAAAATTTGATTATCTTGTAAAATTTGCTTATAAAGTTTCAGGCCATGAACCCTGTAATTAACACTGATTAATGTTGCCAGGAATGCTGTCTTGAACTCACAATTACTACTTTTGACTTGAACCCTTGATTGAAGTGTGTTCACTTGCTCAAGCATGTTAAAGTGCCCCTGTGATAAAAAAAAACGCTCTTCCATTTTTCCTTCAGATTTTGAAAGTGTGTTTGCTTAAGACCTGAGTGACAAAATTTTGATCTTTGATTTTTATCCAAAGGCCGTTTACTTTAAGTTTAAGTTTTGGATTTCACGTTCCACAATTACTCAGGTTCAAAACTGACCAATTGGACCTGGGAGGGTTGGATCCAGGGAAAAGTGACATCAAAGGCTCAAAAGCTTAAAATTTCAGCGTATGAATGCAGCTTATTGTACATGCAAAATGCGAATTTAAAAGTCTGAAAGCGCAAAACTCCTGTGCTGCATATTAATTCTGCGGCAATTACACACACATTGCAGTCTTAGTACTAGTGAGCCTTTGGTGTTATTTTCTCCTTGATCCAGTTGGAAATGGGAAAATTCCAGTTAAAATAAACAGGTGTATTTTTTTAAATAAGGGCTTAAAACTTAGGTCGCTTAGTATTTAGTTAACGTAGTATCAAAATCCAAGTAAAAAGAAGAGTTGATTTTTTGATCACTTTAAGACAATTGACTCAGATGATCATGCAGTTGAGAACTGTTTCTATCAAATGAATCGCAGCTGTTGCACCAGAAAAATTCAAATTGGTGTGTTCTTGTGAAAGCCATTCAGCAGGCGTTGCATTGTTGACTTGGTGATGTGTTTCATGACGTCAGAAACCTGGATTCTCAAATGGGCCAGTGATGTTCATTATCACGGCTACTACATGGTGTAAGCCTCACACAAAACGAGAGCGCATAAAACGTCCCGAAAGCCGTCTTAAAACTTTTGTTTAGACCTAATTAGGCCTAAGGTTAATACAGAAAGTAGCCTAAACCTGCACAGAAACTAACCTTAAGCCTAAACAAAAGTTTTAAGACGGCTCTCGGGACGTTTTGTGCGCTCTCTTTTTGTCCAAGGCTTACACCATGTAGTAGCCATTATCACAAAGTAGTGTACATTTGTATTACCATTGGCTCTTTGTAAAGAGATTGTATGGATCCATGATGTCCTGAACAGATAAAAATAATATGTATAAGGCAATATTAAAGGAAAAAGAAAGTTATGTGACCTGTTTCCTATGGTACATGTTACTTTTCAACCGGGCATTGCAGTCAATCGTTCTGGACAGATTCTTGTTTAGGATGACCAAGCAATATCAGAAGTAGTATAATTATAATTTTATATTTACTATAATGTCATCTGAGCAGCCCTCTTCCAGTTTTCTATCGCAAAAAGAAAACACTTCCAGCTAGTCACATGGACCAGAATTACGTAACCTTAGCACAACTAAAAAATTTAATGTTAAGGTCATTGAGATATGTTGGCCTGCCAAGTTTTAAGTTTAGAGTTAATGCAAATTATGCCAAGGGTCATGCCTTAACATGCTTGAGAGTAGTTGATTCCAACCTTGAAGACTTATAAAATTACTGATATTTATTTTTCCCACTGTGAACCTTTTTACAGGTTATCATCAGAACCAGGGGTGGAATTACCAGTTTCACCAATGCTCCAAAAATGTGCGTCCCTTCCAGTAGCACCAAGCATTGAAAGTCCTTTGCTGTTGTCATCATCATCATCTTTACAGATAGACAGGCCTTTGTCACACTCTAGTACTTCTTTTGTTACAACTGCCTCAACATCAGGTACAAGGGACGACCAAGAACGTATATCCTCACCAGTAGGTGCACCATGTTTGGTGAACTCCACACAGGCTGTTGCTAAAAGCTCTGAAACAAAAGACTCTGAGTCTGCCTTCTCTCCGGACTTGTGTGTCATTTGCTTGACACAACCACGCAATGCAAGCTTGGTGCATGGAAGAACTGGTCACCAGGTCTGTTGTATTGGATGCGCGGAAAGACTAAAAGAAAACAAAAAGAAATGCCCAGTCTGCCGGAAAAAAATCAAACTCGTTGTGAAAAATTTCTTCTAACTCGGATGCATGGAAAATGACAGTAGTGTTTTATCCATCCGTGAAAATTTCTTCAGGCCTTTATCCTCTCAAATCTCCTCCATTATGGCATCGAGAGAGTACGTTTTTCAAGTTGGGACGTAGTTTGATTGTTCTCCAATACTTACACTGTACTTGCTGTACTATTCAAGAAAATGATGTGTTGTAGCTGTCTTCACTTTTTTATTGGTATGTGCTTCCTCTCTGTTTGTTTTTGTTTGTCTCTGAGCTTTTTTGTTTGTTGTAAATGCACATGTCGTCAACGTCCTTTATATTCTCGGATTAGTTTGCCAATAATTATTAGGTCTGGTTGAAGTGTCAAACTTTTTACTTGAATGCCAAACCTATTAAGTTCAGGTCACAAGAGTTCAACATGTGATTCAATCAATGAATTTTATTGAACTAGTCCTGTTGAACATAATGTCAAAAGTTTGACCTTGATTCAGACAATCATCCCTTCACATATCTGAAATTACGTAGCTTGTATATATGGATGTATTTTTCAAGGTAATTTGGGCAACAGTTTGTTATCCTTGCTTACCTTTTTGGCAGCAAATTGTGATGGACGGAGCAAATTAACAATCAAAGCAATAATTATGGAAACAAAATAAGAAAGTCCCTCAATGTCAGCCGTATTGTTTAATCACAAGAAAGGTCAGCCATAAGAAATCAATATTATTTAATATTATTATTTTTCTTATTATTATCATCATCATCAATAATTAATGTTACTGTCACTGTTATTATATTTTTTTTGACACATAGCCATGTAATAACACTATATTACATAAAGCATTATACTTATGTTTTTAACATTGATGTAGTTTCCATTTGGGAACACTTTGCACAACTTTATTGTTTTATCTGTTTTCAAGAAAGTTTGAAATGAATAACTGGCTTAAATTAAGCGAAGATTCATAAAATACTGCTTAACTTGAAGATATAATGTATTTTTGTGGAATAATTGTACATTAGAATGACAAGTATAAGCAGAAGTGATAGTAGACTTTAGAAGTGATGTGTTTTAAATGCATTGAAAAGAACAAGTTCATACAAAAAGACCCACGAAAATGTCCATAAATAAAATTCATTTGACTACCAGCAAAACCAAATCGTCTATATACTCAGATAATATAAGTATTTTTTAACCATTAGCTTGGCTGATATTGTCGTAAGTTGGAAATCAAAGGTGTCAGTTATTATGGAACCTCGCAAAATCGATTCTTGTCCCATTTTGGAATCTTTTCACAGTTTGTTTGTACAGGTAGACAGTCATAGTTAAAAAAAATATTTTTAGGTACAGTATCAGTTGCTTCATCGTACATGCATGAAAACATTTTTAAAAACACTACGCCAATTTATTGAAGGGTAGACCTGTGCTGTAAAGATAGCAATTGACAAGGCAGCTCTCTTCTCAGCAACAAGGAGGTTACCATGGCAACCGAGCCACAGTCCACCTCCCACGGCATCCGTCAACACATCACTGAGACCAATGTGTGGAATGGATACTTACCCTAAAACATGGGAGGGAGGGAGGGAAAAGCAAGCGAACAAGCAACAAGTTGGCTCAAGCCAAAGCACATGGCAATGCCCCTGCAAACCTCCCTGGAGTCCCCCAGATATCACAGGAGAAACCGCTGCATTGGCTTGGTTTTAACTTTGCCTAAATTATATTTAGCCTCATTAAAAACGAGCTCCTTGTACCAGTCATTTACAGAACAAAATAAGGTAAAAGAGAATAGTTTTTATATCATTTGTTGGTGTCAAATTAGTCCCCATTTGAAATATATTTTAATATATAATTAAAGAGAGATTAAACGTTGACTTGATTTAATAATTATTTAAAAGTTACTTTAGTCAAGTTTAGAAGTAAGTGGTTAAAAATAATTATCATCGTCGATATGTTATCAAGTCTAGTTTGATTGGTAGTTTCATAAGTTTAAAGGTCCGTGGAAATTTTGTCAGGAAAAAATATTTGACAACACGTCCAATTTCTTGGACGGATGTTATCTTTTTCAGAATTTTTTTCGTATTTCAGCGAAATCACAAGAACTCACTACGCTTACGAAACCCAGGTGGCAAAAAAAATAATAAGAAGAAACGTAGAGAGTAATGAATTGAAGACACCAAACCGGTGTTAAGAAAGGAGATGAAACAGAGAGAAAGTAATAAAGACAACCCCGAATACGGGTGATTATCAATTAATCACCAATATCTTCTTAAATTGTTAATCAATCGTTCATCTTAGTAAAGCCAACGTGAGATCATGCGTTCCACTTTTTGACAAAGGTAACGTGAGGTTTTCAATCGAATCCGATGACAAGTCATATCGCCACCAGCACGTGTAATAGTCGGTCATCTCGCCGTTGGTTCCTGTTCGTGCTTTAAGCGTTCCCGTAGGAAGCGAGCTGGTTGGTGGCGAAGCGTCCGTGCGAGATGACTGGAAGCTATCACATTGGCCAGTCACGAGACACGCATACAATCCAGACGTCCCAGCCTGATCCATGTAGCCGTGTCCCTTCTATTTTATTCAATTTCGTTCGTTATAGAATATGTAGAAATCAAGATCATTGTGATAAATCTTGCTTTTGGTTAATTTTTCTATCCCATTAACAGTTGACTTGTGTCTTCAGCTACGGGCACGCTTGATTAAACTGGTTTGCATCATGAACAAAGTTAGGCAACGATGTTGCAGTTTTCAAGTTCTTTCCTCAGTCTTTAAAAGGGCCACCGACAACCAGTGTCCTTTGCGCGCCTTTGTTGTTGTTATTATCCGGGCAATCGCATCGACCGGTTCGCTTCAGAAACATCCCGTGAAGAAGAACGTCTGCGAATTCGCTGTTCGATTTGTTTTTTAATCCAAACGCCCTCCTCCTTTCGTTCCATAATCTTAAGGTTGAAGTAGTGAGCCAAATAACATGGCACTTTTCCTTCCTCGGCGGACGACCTTTCTTCACAGTTTTCATTTCGCTTTTAACACGAACACAACACCCAAATAACGCCAAAAATACAATATTTAAACATTAAGGAAAATATTAACAAAGTTTGAAGCTACTGGGCATCCAAAACACGACGATGTGAGGCGATGGAATTTGACTTTTCAAGAAATACTAGTTTCTGTATTACAGAAAATGGCGCCGATAGCTTGCACGCCCGCAAAGACTTGTGGTTGTCGGTGGCCCTTTAAGACGATGTTTCAACTTATAGTTATTTGTCATCTCTTCGTATTGAAGAGAATGTTTTGAAGTACAGAGATTAACAGAAATTTTGTCAAAAACTTTAAGATCACCATGACACGGTCCTTTGGACCGCAAGAAACTGCTTGCGACCATGTCACAATCATCATCTTCATATTCATCCTCTCTAAACTGAAAGCAACTCAGCCTATTGAAACTTAAAAACATTAGCTTTTATTAATGGTTTACTAATGCAAAGGTAGCGTAAGTAACTACGTAGAGTTTACAAATATATTTTCCGTCTTTTCTTTACAAATTCTGACCGCGAAGTTGTGTTTTCAAGTGACGTTTTCGTCGGTGTTCATTCTCGTCACCAGAGTCTCGGATCGACCCTCAGTCAAGAGAAGGGCTCTGGGATCGAGATTGGTTGGCGTCGTGGTTGTCATTATTTAAGTAAACTCCCTGCAAACCTTTTGGGGCAGCTATGTAGTACATGCATTACCTAAAACGTAGGAGAAGTTAAAATAATTGTCGTACTCTATATTATCCGGTGGTTTTTTTGAATCGTAATTATAGTTCGTATCATACTATGTTAAAGGTTATTTAAAAGGTTTTATTTTATAAATTAAAGTCAAGATGCTTTATTTTTATTGCCAAGTAAGAAAGTTTAAAATATCTAGTTGTTAATCGATACATATATACTTCAGTTACAAACCGAGGTCGTGAAAGTGCCTGCGTTCTTTTCTAGTTCAGTTTGTGCGCATGGGGGCCATAAATTGAACTGAAAAAAGAAGGAGCGCTAAGTTTGAGAAGACGAAGGGCGCTTTCCATTCGACCAGACGTTTTAGTTGAAATTTCGGTGATTTTATGTGGCGAATGGAACAATTTTTTCCGATTGGCCGTTTGAAACATGTCACATAACGAGTTTTGTCCCGAAGTCATGTTAAAATAATTGAAACAGCTATTGCGCCCGAGGAGGAATGAACCAATGGGACGACATTTTCCGGTTGTTCCGGAATACCGGAACTTCATGACCACTTCACGAGGTATATCTAAGTTTTCGGAATATTTGCGTGCGATTCGATTCCTTACTCGGCTTTTTCGACACTTTTTGCCTAATGGAAAACGCCCTAGGTTAGTAACTTAAAAACATTTTTAGCTCTTTATCAAGCAAAAAAATGGACCTTTAAATTTAGCGCGGGCTGTACTTTAAAATAGAGCCCGCTGTATGATTATCAACCAATCATAGCGTACTATCTTAGAGATATAATAAAAAGTGTCATAACCATTGTAAGTTTAGATGGATACCTTTTCAACAGCAATTGAAGGTATTCATGATATT
>NC_090885.1:72841106-72868606 GCF_036669925.1 Montipora capricornis | reverse complement strand
GCGTAAACTGGATTGCCTTCCTCAAATTTCGTACTCATTTCGTACACGTTAACAAGTTATCAGTCCGGAAGCGGAACATTATTTTTAAACTAGCTTCGTAATCGGGGGTGGAAGCGGCATAATTCGATCTCAGTTATTCCTTATTCCTTCCATTTTTTTCGAGTTCTTAATTAACCATTAAAATTCTGTTCGATATTCATTTTTCCGTATTCGTTGTTCTTTAACGAAAACCGTAAAATTCTTTAAATATTCCGAATGTTCGAACGCCAAATATTCTTTATTCATTTTGTATTTTCATTACTTCGCTTCCACTCCCGAAAATAATTGTTGCATAAATTCAATTTAAGCAAAAACGTGAAAATTCACCTAAAGGAGCAATAGATAACCTTAAAGAAATATTGTTGGCTTCCCAACTTAACTTCATTTTACACCAGAATGACTGAATAGCAAGATATGAAAACTGCTCCTACATCAAATGTCAACCCACGTATGCAAATTAGACGGTTAATATTTACACAACACGATGAATCCACAAAGGGAGAAAAACTTAACAAAAATCTCTTCCAGCTAAAAATTGTATTGAAACAAACAACGTATTTGCTAAGCTAAACTGCCGAATACCCCGCCACTCCAAAAGTGATCCTGAAACAAGTTGCTACGCGGCTACGTGGCTACGAGGTTACGGGGATACGAGGCTACGCGGTTACGCAGAGAATCTAGAACCCAGGGTTTTTGAAATTCAGTGATTAGGCCAAAGCACTCTTAACGCCAGTCTTAAGGCTGGTTTCCATATGATCGCAGACGATCGTAGACGATCGCGGATCGCAGACGATCGCAAAGAGAGCTGTTTCCATATAATCGCAGACGATCGCAAACGATCGCAGAGCCGGCTGCAGCCATACATTTCGGTCAGCAGAAATGTCAAATGTACACGCGCGTTGTGCTTGCGGCAAAATCTTAGTAAACAAAATAGCGGACATCGAGGAGAAAATTTTGCTGCAAGCAAATTTACTTCTTCTTTTAGTCATGGAGCGACGGCATCGTCAGCTTCAAAATCGAAGGAAACATCGGTTTTGAGTTCGAAAAATATTCATGAAGAGACAAAAACTTGGGGCTTTCCACACACTGCTGAGAGAACTTCGTGTTTCTGACAGAACAGTAACGAACATAAACGAACATTCAGGCTTTGTTGCTAAGAAGTGTTGAATCATTTGAGTCAGAATTAAATTATTATGGGATACGTTTCGATCGCAGATCGTAAAACTTGGGTTTCCATATGATCGCAGGATCGCAAACGATCGCAGACGATCGCAGACGATCGCAGACGATCGCAGAAGATAGAACATGGTTATATCTTCTGCGATCGTCTGCGATCACGATCGCAGGATCGCAGACGATCGCAAACGATCGCAGAAGTGGGTTTCCATATGATCGCAGACGATCGGAGAACTTTCTGGGATCTGCGATCTGCGATTCGCGATCGTCTGCAATCATATGGAAACCAGCCTTTAGCTGGGGAGTGACAGGAAAGACCGTATTGGGCAACTTTTCCGATTTCCGACACATAAAAAAATATATAAAAAAGGGAAAATTGTGACGTAGACTTCGACTGGATTGCCATATGCCAATGGGTGCAGTCATAAGCGAAAACCACCCATGATCACAACAACGTTTTGTTTGCGATGGAATTTACAAAATTAGAAAACTCAATGGTACGGATAAAATCAGGTAGCGCATTCCGCAACTTGGCTGATACGTAAGAAAAAATAACTAAGACCATCACTGGTTGTTCTAAGTTTATTGAGGGACAGAATGTAATTTCCGCAAAGATCATGCCAAAGAAGAGGACGGGAAAGAAAACGTATTTTTCATATAAGAAGGAAAACCCTTTTTTTTTTTTAAGAAAAACCTACTTTTATAAAGTAATATGAGGAAATTTTAAATGCGCTCATTGCATAGACATCTAGAGTTTGACTTTAGTAGTAAAAGGACAGGTAATCTGAAAATGTAAATCTCGTTATTCTCTTATTTACATTATACCGTTTCTTTGACGCGAGGATTACAGCGAAATGAAAGCACAACTTTGTCGCGAATTTTCTATGATAAAAACCTGTTCAGGAATCCAAGATCTTCGTTAACAGCACACACAAGGCCTACTCCTGAGTATCTGGCTGCGCTTCAGCCATTGGATGAGGGCCAGTCTCGTGCTTCTCAAGCTTCCTCGCTCATGCCCAAAACGAATTCTCGGTAATTCTGCCATTCCGTGACAAGGGAACACTGCCGATTCTCATTTCACAGTTTTTTTCATAAGTGTCGGGCCACCCAGTCCTACCAGCAAAATACCGCATCGATTAAAGTTTTTAACTTTCATAACTTGCCCAAATTGCGGTAGGTCCTGGAATCCGTCCACAGAAAGACCAGAGAGACAACTTCACTCGTGAACCGCCATGTTTACAACAGTGCATTTTAGGCGTCCCAGTGTGCATGAAACCATCTCTCGCCTCTGTCTGAGACAAGACCAGACACGCACGGTTCTTACGCTACGTTTATGCCTATAAAATCAACTGAATTGTCAATTGCTGGTTAAAAAAAAAACCAGCATGTTAGGCTAGGTATCGGAGAGCCAGAACATTTACGCATGCGCTGACGGAATGTTTGAACAAGAGAGAAAAACGCAGTACCTCCAGACACCGGCGCTGGAGCGTCGTACCAAACGAGTCATCCCGGGATTTCGGCCCGTGCGATCGCTTTTGGACGCAGTTGGCCCTTCGCTGCTTTCTGCTACCGACCTTGCCTCCCGGTACGGCATTGAGGGAGAGATATGTCGGCCCCTAAACCATATGTGACAAATCCCACGCCTACTCACAGCTCTAAACCGCCCTTGTCAATATAGGGTAAGAATTAGACGGCTTATATATTCAAGGAAAAAGTCATTTTATCTGCCATATGGTAAACACTGGAGTCGCAGATTACAAAGTGTGCGCACGCGCCCTGCTAAAGGTAACATCTCGAATTTCAGAATAACTTCAAGAGCTAATATCTTCGAGACATTCCATTTACAGCTAAAATACATAGCACATACAGATACATACTGAATACATAATATTTAAAGATACAATAATTAAAAAGAAAAGCAGCTGTACAAAATGCGGCCCTGGATTCTCAAAGTTAAATTTCATTCGAAAGTTGTTACTTTAAAAAAAACGAACTGATAATCCAAAAAGAGAAACTCGTTTGGTGTCCTCAAGTTAACACTCAGCAAGAGCGAATTAGATAAGATTGTTGATCTATCACTTTGAGGCCTTGTTCCAGCACAGTCACAAATGAACACTTTGCGAGCGAAACAAACAAAAGGCCGCCAATTTTAAGCAATCAGAAGAAGTCATGTCACTCGTGACTGCTTCTGTCATGTTTTTTCAGGGACATGCGTGACAACTGATTTTTGCGGGAACGGGTATTCTAAAAATAGACTCATTTGTGACTGTGCTGGGGAGCCCACCCTGGGGGGGGGGGGGGACTGGGGGAGCCCACCCATGTCATAACAATACTCTTGTCTAATTCACTCTTGCACTTGGTTAATAATATAGATGGTTTTCAATTACGTGATAAGACCACTAACAAACCACGAACAATAGCAAATTATGGCTGATGTTTTGCAATACAATAGAGTCTGGTCACGAAATTACAGTAAATATGAAAACATACAATGAATAGACAAAAGGATATACAAAGTAAATCGTTGACGTCTGACCAGTTGCGAAGTCTTGTTGTGATCGTCGGCAACCACTATATATTGTCTAAATTACTGTTATTCGCCGCAGAACAGAGGGAAGTTCACCATTCTCGGTTCTCGGACTTACTGGTTCGGCTTAGGTTCGGTAACCGAGAGAAAAGAGAAGGGGTCGAAAATGTGGCCCCGGATACGCAAATTTCACAAAAGTCATTTTTGGATGTCCTTGGAGACAGTTTTTTTCCTGGGGACCGGCTTAGCAAACATAAGCACCGGAACCTAATTAAGTGATTGGCGGTATAAAAATAATCAAAAGGGACAAATCAGTGAAGGTGATTGAAAGGCGAAGGACCCGCAATCACTCATTGCTTGCTGTTTTTGTTTGTTAACTTTCGCAAGTAAATGTAGTTGTATGGGCTCATCGGAGCGCGACCACAGTACACAGCGGACGCGCGCGCCTCAAGAATCATGACAGTTAACTGTTGCAACCTCACATCGTCCTTCTTCAAAATGATCAAAAGTATTGTTTTTCTTTTCACACCTCTATTTTGTATATAAGTCATGTGATCACAAGCCAATGTCAACCATCGAGCTCTTTTTCTTGGCGCATTTCTGATATCCGAGGCTCAGGTGGCGAGATCGATCATCACAAGTTCTTGCCCATTGGCAGCGCCAGCGCATGCTCAAGAGGAAAGGGAAAAGTCTGCTGCTTCCGCTCCGTCTCGAAATATAAACGAAAAAGGAAACACAGGATGTGTACCTCGGAGGAACTCGGAAGGGCAGAGAAGGTTTTTTTCTTCTGAGCAAACGAAAACTCATAGGTCTTGCGAATTTCTCAGGAGAGCCTCAGAATTCTTCGTTTTGATCTTATAATCTTTCCGTTATTCGCGTTTAGTGAATGCTAAAGCCGCCAAACTATTTGAACAAAGAGAAGGCTCATCATTGTTACCTATAAAGACACTAATTCTAAAAATTGATTCTTTCGATGACACTGCACAACAGTGACTCCACATAACCGAACCAGACACTTTTTTGCTCAATTAAATGAAAGCCCCACAAAATAGCAATACATGTACATAAACTTATTGACAGAGTCTCTGTGTTGTCAGGAAATAGCAGTGAGTTTGTTTGCGTATACCAACAACAATTTTTCTTGGCTATATAAAAGAAACAGATGATGACAGTGATCACCATAAGTTTTGTTCCGCAATTGAAACTGTCGTTTCAAAATGTTTTACTGAATTATTCATCTTTAGGGAAAGTGCTACCTTCAAGCCCGGCATGAAGCGATTTTAAGTTGCCAGTTTTTTCAACTTACACCACTTTCATTTTGAAATAACTCGCTTCAGTTTCAGCATTTTTTGGCAACAAATAAGTCAAAATCAGAAGACTACGTTTAATTATTTTGTTAAAAACGTTAAGTGTAGAATAAATGGAACCTAAATTAAACGTTGCATTTGTCGATAGCCCTGAAAATTGCGATCAAACAGTGAATCGACACTGAGATGACAAGTGATTGATTTTCAAATGACATCTTACTTAACAAAACAGAGATAGTTTGCTGATTAATTCAATTCGCCGGATTACATTCTTCTTCCTTGTGTGTATACCAGGATCACAGTATCTGATCAGTCACTGTACCGTTAGCAACCAGCCCATTTGACTAGACAAGATACACTGGTGGCGTTCTGTTAGTGACCAAGCAGATAATTGGAATTGAGTCTGAGCAGACGGTGCGTCCGCAAGGAGATTACAAAGTCAAATGATGGATAGATCAAAGTCGCCAAATATCGCGACTGTCGTGAGCGCAAGAAAAATGGCTAAAGGGAAATTACAAAGAAGAGCACATAAGGTGCTAGACAAAGAAGAAAAGCTAAAAAAGGTAATTATTGGCTGCCTGCTAAAAGAGAGTTATTTGAATGTTCGTAAACATATTCACTATTCAGTCGGTTTTATGCCTTCTGTAGACTTATTCCCAAATGGAAATTGCCCACCCTCTCTTCCCACGTGACCGCCCCATCTCAGGCCAGGGTGGCCAGGGATACATAAAGTTTGAACTGGATGTACGATACTTGACGCAAAAATGCGGACGCGATCTATAATTTTTATTCGTTTTGGCTCTAAATAAGGATTCAAGTTTATAACGATAAATGCTCTTGCACATAACCGTTGAAATCGCAATTTATACGAGCTTAGAATTTTGTAAACAAATGGTTCATTAAAACAATTTGAGCTCAGTTCAGTTTGTTTAGAAAACAAAGCATTTTACGGTGAACGTAATCTTCCTTTAGAATTGGCCGAAATCTTGTTTATCTACTCTAATTGCCGTTTATTGAATCTTGAAGGGCTAAATTTCTTAATAGAGGACGACCAATTCTAATTTTTCGATGACCCATTGTTATGTGTGGCATGCCTTAATTGTTCTTCAAAAGCTTCCGAGTGATTTTCGTGAGATAGACTACAGTGTGGCCACAACATAATTGCCTGTAGTCGTCGAGCATGGAACATAGCAAAAACAAAAAGAGATCTCGACGAGCTCCGACCGGAATTCTAAAAAAACGAGTGTCTTCACCACTAGCAGTTGTCGTTACTAAGAGAGTGAGTGCCGCCCCAAAACATATCTTCATATTTTCTGCGTGGATCACCCGTAGGATTTGGGGGAGATTCTGGAGTTCGCGAGATTTGATTTTTCTCTCGGGACTTTTCTTTCTTTTTAAAGACTCTTTCGCAAAGTAGGTCGTCAAATTTTATGCAATATAGACCGTATTCATAAATGGCGGCGAAGTAATTCGTCTTTTGTCTTTATGCTAATCATCCTAACTAGGCTCGTAAACACGAGCAAAATTCAAAAGAATTTTTATTCCAAAGTGAGGCTAGTTAGGATAATTAGCGCAAAGACAAAGGAATAATTTCTTGACCGCTATTTAGCTATTCCCCCAAAAAGGCAAACTGTTTACAAGTTCGTCGCATAGCAACAAGTTGCTGCAGTGTTCAAGATGGCGGAATTGAAGAAGTCTCGATCGGCTATTCGAATCAAATCTTCAGAAAAAGAAAGGAAGAAATCTGCCTCCAAAAGAGACTCCGCTACAGCAAGGAGCAAAGCACAATCCGTTAGTAGGCTGATGAATTACATTTTGATGTTTTCGTGGGCTGTTTTTGAATAATAGCTTTCTGCAGAGCTAATTCTACTCAAATTTATACCACAAACTTAAGCTTAAGTTAATTCAGGAAAAAAATTCATTTTTTGTCTTTTTAATTTCTGCACATATTTCTCGATTTATCTGATGCATATATTTATTGTTTTGATGCAGGTTTTTAATTACCTGCCCGCCTCGTCCTGATAAATAATTATTATTTTCCGAAGCTGAAAGCCTGTTGTAAACACGCTGAGTTTTCAGTTTTTCATGGCTTATGATAATTATCATTATCAAATCCCAACTCAAATCAGTATATAGCCTTTTTGTCCTTACTGATCACGTTATAGTGAAACACTCTCTTAGTGAAAATTAGGATTTTTTAGTCCAATTTCTGAGGCATAGTGTATAATGCTTCAATCCAGGTTCGGCTTTAAATTGACCTTGCCTTGAGATCTTTAAGCCGGGCACATGATTCTTCTGTGAAAAGAACCTTTGTTTACAGCTTGTGGGACCAACTGGAAGGAGGGAACCAGTTGGAAATTTACAAGGTGTTTTGTTGTTGATCTTCGGAATTACTGAAGACAAACTTGTCCTGCAATTTGGTGGTCAGAACATGTTACCTTGATCTGAGTGTACAGATGCATGAACCAAATATTCAAGTGCATGCATCTGAGGGAGTTTCTATGGGGATGGAGGGGAATGTTGAAGCTTTGATTTGACGGGTGTGTGATTGTAATTACTTTAACAGGAAGAAGAAGAAGAGAAAGACTCGTTAGCTTGGAAAGTGCTGTCAGAGGAACAGACTCAGACTCTGAAAGAGCTTACAGTCCACGAGCTTGAAGTGTGAGAAGGCAGATCTTATTTCACGTTGTTCTTTAAGATTTGTCTCTCTGGGTCTTGTTCAAGATTTGTCTTTCTGGGTCTTGTTCTTTAAGAGTTGTCTCTCTGGGTTTCCCAGTAATAAGTAAAATTGCCAGGGGTTAAACACATTCAAGTTGCATCTTTGCAGATAACATGCTATTGTTTGATGGTGTTGTGATTTACTTAGTATTGATAGTTTTATCACATTTTATGATCTTTTTTGACCATAGGAAGCTAGCAGAAGTGCTCTTGATTGAAAATTATCACATCTCTCTACCTGAGGCTTGTATACTGGACTACTATGTTGCAGGATTTTGGTATCCTTTCTAGTTTTGCCTTATGTTTGCCCCATGCATGACATCCAGAAAAAAATTACCAGAAAAAGGCTTTTATTAAGAAACAACTTCTGAAAAGCATGCTAATTTTAATTAATATTGTAATTTATCATTACAAAATGGGGTCTCAAGGACTTAAAAGAGACTGATTATAAAGGTTTTTACCTTTTGATAATTATGGCTGTGTTGTGACCTTTTTTTTTTCAAATTACCTCTGAGGTGAGCTGAGGCACGACTGCCTTCATCATTTTCAATACTATGCGATTTTTTAAGAATTGTTTGTCTTTACATATAAAGGAGATAATAAGACATTTCTAATCAATAAATATGTTTGAAGGCAACATTTAGCAGACTGTGTGGCTAAAAAAAGCTATGGTCTTGACCATTGATTGCCCCTTCACGCTGCCTCAGTGTGAATTTGTTCTGGTCTTTCTTGATGAGAACAACAAGATTGATGTAAGAAAATCAGTGAGGTCTGTTGTCAAAACCTGAGGCCACTTCCAGCCTTGTTGCTATTCTTTGATCATTGCTCATGACTGGTCTCTTGGGCAGCATCAGTTTACATCGTGATAATAGATTGCAGAGTCTGGATTGTTCTGTAACATGCCCTAGGTCCAAGAATGTCACAGTACTTGTAGCATCATTGATTTTGGTGGTGACATATCAGGGGGACGTTCCCTTAGTTCCCTAAAGTAAAATTTCATCCTTGACAAAGATTCTTTCACCAAGGTTTGCAAAGGAACAGAATTTTACACTTCAGCAGATTTCTGCATTCTTCACTCTTTTGAAAATAATGCTTGATAACATAAAAGGTACTAAGCACTAGTCATTCTCAAATATGCAAGCAGTAATCAAAATTATGTTTCTGGGAAAAGTAGACTGAATTTAAGATCCTTATTTTGATATCAGTTGGTCAGGCATAGAAAAATAATATTGAGCTTATCATGTTGTGCAACTTGGGCCTTTCACGATGAATTTTAACTATAAATGAAGGGAAGAATCATCATATTCAAAGACCGTCAAACTAGCAAATATTGTTACGAACAATAAAATAGTGTGATCAATATTAGATCATTTTGCTTTCTTTAGAAAAGCAATTCTCTTTGGTCAACAACATCCAAAAATTCAAGTCACTGTTGGCAGGAATTGAAGTGGAAAACTGTTCTCAAAATGGAGGCCTTGAATGCTTTGATGTGAACCAAGCGAAACTCATAACTGACTACTTCACTGACAGGTAAATCATATTTATGTTCTCTTTATGTGAAAATTATTAATGTTGTTCACAACATTTCATGCTGGCCAAATTAGCATCATTTCCGTGAACATGTGTGTCATTATCAATGAATTGCGACTGCACTTACATTTGATTAGTTTTTTGCTAACTTTGAAAAGTGATTATGGTACTTTCTTCATCCTGACTGCATGGTATATGTGCTTGCAAAAAGGCTATTCAAAAAACGAATTGGCAAACTTCTGTTTGTAGGATGCTTTAATGATAATGCCCAAGCATGCACTCATGTAACTTTTCTTTACAGTCTAGTCTATTGTGTAATTGCAGAATTTTTTTTTTGTTAGGTTTCTTTTTATCTTAATGCATTGCCTTGTAAGTTTACCGTTATTGTCTGCCATTACAATACACACCTCGATTAGGATTGCTATTCGCATGTATAGTGTACATTTTGACATTCAACTTATAATAAGCTGAAGAATTTAATAAACTTGAACATGCTGACTTGGACTCATAGGTATGATCTGGTTGGCATTTGCCAAGACACACTGCCACAGCCAGACTGATCTGCAGACAAAGAAAGATTCACTGAGGAAAGTCTGCATCAAGCATAGAATTTAGTAATCTTCACAAAGCAAAGCACTTAAAAGAGTACCTGAGCATTCCAAGTAATTACATAACTGATTCTTTAAGAACATTTACAAGACAGAGAAAAAATGGAACTGCACCATTGTTTTAAGCAAAGTAGCAGTCAACTTTTAATTACTGGTATTAATAATTATTGTGTCATGTAAAATTTATTCCATTTTTCGAACAAAAAAAAAACACCCATTGCTATTTTTTTCCAAATGTACATTCTAAAGCTCTTCTTAGACAACATGTCACATTATCAACAATGATTTTCATCATCATGATGGTATCAGGCAAAGTCATGATCATAATTTATGTAGGATTCTTGTTCTTGCAGCCTATTTACACACTACAGACTGTACCAGTTTCTTTTCACCCAGGATCCACAGGAAGAAATTGTTTTGTCTGAGGTTTGTTTTTCATTATTTAAATTAGTACTTTGCACATTCAATCCAGAATTGTCTTGCTATAGAAGGGGTGGGCAGGTTGACATTGATTACGAAAGCAAGTCAAAGTATCCCCTTGCTCATACAGCAGATACATGTAGCCTCTTCTTTTAGATGGCAATATTTAATAGCCTAAGGGTAAATTTTGGAATTTAGTATCCTATGATTATGACATGAAAAGTGATACATGTCACCAGGGAGCAATGGAAAATTCCTGAAGAACTACATTAGGCTTCAAAGGAGGGAAAAAGAAAGGGCTGTGGCCCTCCTCCCCTCTCCTACATTTTAGTGCATAAATTATCATTAGCACAGCATAAAATCAGTTCAACAGCACATGCAGTCTCACTATCTTTTCACTTAATATCATTACATCAGGATCCCATCTGGCGAGAGAATATGTTTTAAGGCCATTTTTATCAGCTCCACTGTGGGTTTGAAAAGTCAATGTGATTCATTGATGCAAGGGCAGTATTAGGAAATGGTCTTAATTTATGTGTGTAGGAACCTGATCGAAATTATTGCTAAGCTGCAAGATTTTAGACTATCAGAAAATAACATGCATCTCAAAAAATTTAATAGCTGGATAATAATTTGAGAATTTTATTGCATTTGGTAAATGTTGGGAAATTTAAGTAGGAGTACGTATGTGCCTGGCTTGGTGAAGTATCACTGTCAATAATAATAATTACATATCCACTGTGGAACATTTTAGTCTTAGTACAATGTGCACTGCCTTTGTCACCTGTATTTCAGCAGTCTAATGGCTTGGGTCCCACAAGACACTATCAGAGCATCTGTCACCTCACACTCATCAAAAGTTCATTGGGTTGGGAACACTCCGCCTCATTATTTTGACAGAATTTTCTCCATTTATTACTTTATAACTAATCAACCCGAGAAAGAAATAACAACTTCTCCAGTTAACCCATTGATTCCTGGGAGTGACGCTTCATAGATTTTACTCTGTCTAACGCCAGATGATTTTTCTTGCCAAAGAGGGGGGGGGGTTATTCAATTAACGAAGTCCAGAACAACTACTTTTCTCAATTATTTTTTGTTCATTTCCTTCTTCAGTTGGTTGTAGAAGTTCCACCACTGAGCACTGTTCCATTTCCTCCTCCACTGGATGAAGGAATGACAGAAGTGATGTGGAGAGAATATGTTATGCCACCACCAGAATCACCTCAGGAGGACGAACAGACCAAGGTGAACATGACAACTAATTTTCTCTACTTTGAATTATCAGACTTCAGGTGTGCTTGCATGGACCTGCATTTCCGTATATAGACTTTCAATGACTCCCTTGCTTGACCTTGCTCAGTCGCTTTGCAGCCTCAAAAACCTGCTTCACTGGCTTAGCTGGCTAATGGCTATTCTACTATGAAACTAGTAAGGTTGAGTCTTAATCCTTTGAGTCTTAATCCTTTGACGCCCAAAGCGGCCTAAAAACGCCAGACAATTTTAATCGTCAATGGGGAACCCCTGGGAGTCAATGAATTATTAAAGACAGTGCTCTTTTTACCAAATTGTGGTGTAAGATGGCACAGCCGTGTATCACCATGGTAACAAAATATGATTAAGGTAATTACCCGGGTATTGCATTCGCTAGTTTTGCAAATCCCACAATACAGTTCATTTTGTGGCCGGTTATTTGCATTCAAGCAATGGATATCCTGTTTACTGAAACATGATTCAGTCCCCCAAAACCTATTGCATTATGAGATTGGGAAAATAGTTTATGGTACATTGTAACTGAACTGAAAATACCCTAACCCCTTGTAATAATTAATGCCAAAATTAGGAAACTGATACATGTAAGAAACAGCATTGATTCAGGGATTAAGGTGGTTTCAGCATTTGCAAAGCGCTGACCTTTGATTTCATGCGTGACCTGATGCATCAGCTGAGAAATTAACCTGTTATAATTATTTCAACTCACTATGCATTAGGGAAAGTAAAATAATGTTGTGTTAAGTGATGCAGCTAAGGAATCTGTCATAAATTAAAATGGCCCTGGGTCATGCACTAAATCATTAACAGTCATACAAAGGAAAAAACGTTCCCTTGAAAGGCAAACCTGTGACATTTATTATCGGATACTACAGCATCCACATAGTTGCTTTCATTAATTTTAGTGTTTATCTGTGTTTTGCAGAGAGAAGTTAGCACACAAGGAATGGAAGGTATTTGTCTAAGTTTACCTCTTTCATCATAATCTTATATTGCCACTGTTGTGTTTTGTGGCTGTTGCTTACACAATAGGCCATTTCAGAGTTCATGTCTGCTTCCTCTCCAAAGCAAGTTTAAGTGTGAAGTTTTTGTTATGGTAATTTGTTGTACTTTATGTATGAATGAAAGAAGAAAAACTTCGCACTTAGACTCGCTTTGGAGAGGAGGCAGACATGGACTCAGAAATGGCCTATTGACGTTTCTGGTCCACAGACAGACACCGGAAATGGACATTTCGTATGCCAGGAAAAGTTTTTAAACAAACCGTCTCTAATGACGAAAAGATAGTTCGCAAAACTGTGGTAGTTTAAAGTTTAAAAGTAAAAAACGTCACTTCTGGTAGCAGACAGCTGGCAGTGCCTCAAAAACTTTGCGTGCTTAAGCTACCTATCAGAGATTAAGCATTACACATTTACGGCAAGCGTCGAACTAAAATTTACCTTTTGCCAAAAATGGAAGAAACTCGTTCGATATCAGTTCATTTCTTGTCTGTTAGATACAGATGTCAAGACAACCTTGTTCCCAGGGTCTCTCTTTTCTGCCTCCATTGTCGTTGAGAAACGAGGCGGAGAAGAGAGACCCTGGGAACGAGGTTGCTGTCAGAAACTTCTCAAAAGGGAGAGCATGACGAGTTAGAAGAAGAATTTTCACGCTCTCATGGCAAACAGCAGACTTCTGTTTCCCGTTTGCCGTTACACGTAAACGTGATGCTCTCTTATTTCACGTAATGAGAGAAAGAGTATAAAGTCTGTGATGACAATGGGATTGCACAGTATGCACAAACACTACTGTGAAAACTCGCATATTTCTCTCTTGTCAAAACCTATACTGCCTGTGCAACCGAAGTACAAAGCAAATAGTTACCCAAGATTCTGTTTCCGAGGCAAATTTTTTCGGTCCCCGGACACAAAATTTATTTTGCTGTTGTTTCGTGAATTTTTTTTTTGTCGGCATCTTTTGCATCTTCTTTTAGCTTCGAATCCTGCTGAAAATCAGAAGTCGATGCAGAGATCATCGGTTCACCTCTATGAAGAGTTCATTATTTTCCATTTGTTTTTTAAGGGTGAAGCATTCCTCTGTGTTTGGAGGAAAAGTGCCTTCGTGTTTTGACAGATTCGCCAAATATTTCTGCATTTGAAAGAATATTAACATTTAACTAGGGATTCGGTTCATCAAGATTTATTTTGCAGAAGAAAGGGTCTAGTGATGTATACCTTGTTTAATTTTCTCATATTGGTGAGGCTTTTCACGCATTTATGATAGAGATTTCCATACCGTAATTGTGACTGCGAAAAAACATGTATAAATTTAATGAACACACAGTCATGGTAACTTGTGCACTAAAATCGAAATCCCTTTGCTTTCATCGAACAACTCTCTGCAAGTCTTGGAAAGGAAGGAAAATCAAAGACAATCATGCAATTCCCACATGCAGTCTCCGACTGGCCATTTTCATGTTTTCTTCTCCCTTGTGTTTCAGGCGATCCAGCGGCTCTTCCTCTTCCTGAAAATCAAACTGCCGAAGAAATTTTAGCATCTATTAAACCCAAACAGGTTAAAAATATGGTTAACAAAGTGGCGGGCGAGGTGTTAGGAAACTTTAAGGTATGTTATCTTGTGGCGTATTTTGGTGACTCCTGTAAGTTTCGAATAAGAAGCGATTTTTCAAAACATATGACTAAAAAAACTTTAACTTTGTTCTGGAATGTTTGTCACTGTTCCGATATTTCCGAAGCATTTCTTCGATTGTTTTCGGGAATACGCGGTCGTTATACAGAAATCACTCGGAAATTCTCCAAAGGATGAGGATGAGGATGATAGTCGAGTTCAGTTTGGCAAACGCAAATATTCTTTTTCTATTTTTCTTTTCAGAATGAAGTTGAAACAAAACTCAAAGAAAGGGAAGCATTTCTGATGGCCAAAATTGGGAAATTCCAGCCCAGATAGCAGAGTAGAATCGCTTATCATATAATTATGATTTTTTAATGTAAATATGTGAATAAAGTTTGAGAGCGTTATTAATTGAAGAATTCGCTAGGAACTGGTTGTGTTGGTGCAAATTAACCGGAGTAACATACACAAACCAGAAGAGAACGTTTGTAATCTGGTTTTTGCCGATATAAGGAGCAAAGGGTCTTCTCTCAATTTGTTGATCTGAGATTGTCTCTTCCCGTACGTCTGTCGCCTGGTGTGAAGGAAATCCGAATCTAGCAAATGTGAGGTTTTGGAATCCAGAATCCAGAGCCTGGAATCCCGATTTCATTGTATGGAATCCAGAATCCACAGACGTCGATGGAATCCAGGATCCACTTCCACAGAACCCGTGAGTTTTCAATCCGGAATCCACAACTCGGGATCCATCGTCGTTTACTCGGGATCCGGAATCGGACTTAACATAGGGCGATACGGCCTCGCCGCCAAAACTAAATTGAGAGAAGAAGAAGGAGAGGCTCTGGGGAATAAATATAAGGATTTGTATGAGTTTATTCCCCAGAGTTTCGAGAGGATGCCTTTTGTTTAGGATTCAATTTTAATATATCAAAATTGGGCTATTACTCTTACTCTACTTTTTGAATGTCACTAGGAAAGGAAATCATTTTCCCTAACGTCCGCAGCTAGAGAAGTTAATCTGAACTCACTCGAGCGCAACAACACGGATTGCGGGCCTCTTTGGAGACATAGTTCCGCTATAAATTCAATTTTCAGGGGCACCCAACGAGATTATAGCTCAAAACCACTTAAACATAGCATTGTCAAACGTATTCTAGTATTTAATCGGTAGATATAGGCATATTTTTATCCCCTAAAAATGTTTCATCTGTTCGGATTTCCTAGCTGAAAGTCTAGTGATCCGAAAATTCTAGGGATCAAAACCTACCTTTTCGAAAATTTCAGCCAGAAAAAGGGCTCCCGAAAATTCCAGGTGACCTTTTTAGGGTAAAAATCCATTAAAAATTGGCAATTATACCATATTTTAGATGTTCGAAAATCCTAGGACAGGCAGGCAAGCATGAAATTTTACAACAGATGTTTCGAAAATTCTAGATCTCAAATCGTCTTCCGAACAGATAGTTTCCGAAAATTGACGTTGGGTGCCCCTGAATTTTGGCTGGCAATATTCAAGAGGCGAAATTCGCGCTGGCCTTTCAGTATAACCCTTACTTTCTTTTGCTCTAGTTTTCCGCCTTTTTTACTATTCCGAATAGCTTATAAAAGTATGTTTAAAAAAAAAAGGTTTTACCTGCTTATATGAAAAATGGGAAGCGCGATGGCCTCATGGTTAGTGTGCTCGACTCTGGAGCGAGTGGTCCGGCTTCGGGTCCTGGCCGGGGACATTGTGTTGTGTTCTTGGGCAAGACACTTTACTCCCATAGTGCCTCTCTCCACCCAGGTGTATAAATGGGTACCGGCGTAATGCTGGGGGTAACCCTGCGATGGACTAGCATCCCATCCAGGGGGGAGTTAAAAATGCTCCTAGTCGCTTAGTGCTACGGAAACCGGGTATAAGCACCGGCGTGTTGGGTCATTGGCTCGGAAAGCGCTTACCATATGAAAAATACGTTTTCTCTCCCGTCCTCTTCTTAGGCATGATCTTCCCAGAAATTGCATTGTCCCTCAAGAAACCTAGAACAACCAGCTATGGTCTTAGTTCTTTTTTCTTACGTATCAACTAAGGTGCGGAATGCGCCAGTTCCTGATTTTATCCGTAGCACTGAATTTACCGGTTTCAAAAGGGTATACAGGGCCGCATTTTAAACGGCGGCTTTTCTTGTTAATTAATATATCTTTAAATATTATGTATTTAGTATGTATCTGTATGTGCTGTGTATTATAACTGTGGTAGTTATTCTGAAATTCGAGATGAAATAAAGTGTGTGCATGCATGTATGTTTGTTACCTTTAACAGGGCGCGTGAGCACACTTTGTAATCTGCGAGTTCAGTACGTGTTTACCATATGAGAGATAAATGACTTTTCCATGAATATATAGGCCATTGTCTTTTTACGCTACATGTGAGTTGGCGTGCAATTTGTCTCCTATGGTTTTGGGGTCGACATATCTCTCCAGGAGGCGGGGGTCGGTAGCAGAAAGCAGCGAAGGGCCAACTGCGTCCAAAAGCGATCGCACGGGCCGAAATCCCGGGTTGACTCGTTTGGTACGACGCTCCAGCGCCATGTCTGGAGGTACTGCGTTTTTCTCTCTTTCCGTCAGCGCATGCGTAAATGTTCTGGCTCTCCTATAGTAGCCTACCAAAAAAATGAACATGCTGTTTTTTACCAGGAATTGACATTTCAGTAGATTGTACAGGCATAAACGTGACACAAGAACTGTGCGTGTCTGGTCTTTTCGAGACAGGTGAGAGATGGTTTCATGCAGACAGGGACGCCTAAAATTCTCTGTTGTAAACATGGCGGTTCATGAGTGAAGTTTTGTCTCTCTGGTCTTTTTGTGGACGAATTCTAGGACCTACCGATACAATTTGGACAAGTTTTGAAAGCTAAAAACGTCAATCGATGCAGTATTTTTCTGGTAGGACTGGGTGGCCCGACACTTAAAAAAAACTATAAAATGAGAATCGGGAGTGATCCCTTGTCATGGAATGGCAGAATTACCCAGAACTATTTTTGGGCATGAGCGAGGCAACTTGAGAAGCACGAGACTGGCCCTCATCCAATGGCTGAAGCGCGGCCAAACACTCAGGAGGAAACAAAAAGTCATATCCGTGGAGCGGATTTGAGCCCGGAGTTTCTACTCTATAGAAACCGCTTCTTTTCGCTTTACGACTGAAGAACAAGACATCCCATTCTACAAAATCAATGCTGTAGAGTAATTAGGTCATAGCCAGATTAATAATTTAGGCCTAAGCTTTAATTTTAAAATGTTTAGTTTTGTCGCAAAGTTTGGAAACCGACCTTTTGCAGTGTTTATTATTGTTTGTTGCCGAGTGATAACACAGCATTATCAAATAGTGTTTAAAATAATTATTCTCCTTGAGTAGCTAGCGGTGCGGTGGTCGAGTGGTTAGGTGACGGTTTCAGTAATCAAAAATACAGGTTTCGGGCCCCGTGTTAAAAAAAAAAAAAAACATATGGCTGTTTCCCATCATCCATATCAAGCTTTCAGTCTAAAAATTAACGATGCGACTTTCATATAACCCGCAATGCATTGCGTTTTTTCCCCACAAGATTTTTCACAAAATATTGTCAACTATTCCCAAGAGCATTTGAAAACAACAACTTATATGCAAAATTCTGTGGGGAAAACAAAATGCATTGCGGGTTATGTGAAAGTCGCTCATAGTCAATTCAGAGCAAATTAGGCCATCCCCAATTTTTTTTTCGTTTACCGTCGAATGCGTTTCCTGATATTGGGTTGGTCGGTCGGATTGAAAAAAAAAAAAAAAAACTAAAAAATCGGAATCGGAGGCCTGATAGCTGTGGCCAGGAAAACAACAAGACGTGAACCCAAATACAATATGGCGGAAAAGTTGGTGGAAATTAAGTCAACGTGGGAAAAAGGATCAACCACCGAGACTCCTATGCGACATAAAAATGGCTTTTTTTTTTGGGAAAATGCCAAAAATTTGGGTCGGTCGGACGAGGCTAAACGGAGAAAAAAAAAATGGGGATAATGGGGCAATCCGAGGAAGTGTGGCCCAGCCCGTCGTCCCCAGAGCTCCTCCAGAGCTACCCTGACTTACTTTTGCGCTAAAGGCTTGGCACGAGTTGTGGCTGATTTAGCAACAGAACGGGAACGTCAATGGCGACGTCGCGCGCAGCAAAACTACCAATGAGAATTTAGAATAGAGAAGAAAAGAGTGGAGTCTACTCTATAGATCGTTTTCACTGTCATGCAATAAAAAAATAAATCGAAAACCATCCAGTGGAAAAAGTCAAGAATTCGTGATGTTGTAGAAGATAAATGAAGAAGACACTTCTCCAAGTTTTAGGCCTGTGCGTTCCCCCAAACTTCAGATATTCGTCGAAATGTTTCGCAGAAATTTACAGAGCCCAGTATGAAAACGCCATGTTGGTGCACATCTGTGGTGCACCAATATGGCGGCCGGAAAATAGTGTCAACATCTGTTACTTACTTTGGCTTTCTAGGCGAGTGATCATCTGTACTGAACAGACAGCTATTTACCTAAGCACTTTTCCTAATGCTTTAAATTCTAAAAAGGCTCAAAACCATGAGATAAATATATATTTCTCAATAAACTCGATCGTCGCCTCGTGTCACGCACCGCTATAACTCAGAAATTCAAAATGCTCTGGTTTCCAAACGAAGCACGCTATTGAGCTTTAAAATTGCAAATGGATACAAATTTACCGCCTCTTATGCCCGATGAGGATAAAAACTTTAGTTTTGGATTTTAGAAAATGATGACGTCACGTGAAAACGATCTATTCTGAATTGTCATTGGTGTTTTTTCTGCGCGCGCCGTCGCCACTGCCGTTCCCGTTCTGTTGCTAAATCAGCCTAATATGGCGGACTGGAGGTGTCGAACTCGTTGCTTTCTGTGGCTTCTGAAAAGATAAAAAAGCAGATCGAAGTTGTCTCAGGCCTTGTTTTTTACTAATAGAATTGGTGTCAAAGTTGTGTGACAGATGCTTCCAAAATTGAGGATTATCATTCTTGATCACATGAATGACCGGAAACGGTTCGTAGAAACATGCTTCGCCGATGAATTTGCCGAAGTGAGATACAGTGGACATTCAGGCTTGGGTTTTGTTTGGAAGGGACGACCCACGAACGTTTTTTTAAAATCAGGATTTACCTTTTAATTTCTAACAATCGAACTGCAACGAAAAGGAAATGGAACTGTGCGATGTCAGCGGCGCTTGTTTCTCCAAGTGGGTACAGGTTTCATCTGACAGGAAGCTCAGCAGAGACGACTCCAGGATTTCAAAGAAAGCGAGAAAAACATCGAGACAAAGCTCTCGGTCTTCCACAACAGATACTGTGTACTATGATAAGGCAAAATACTCCGAAGAAGAATTCAAGGAGACTTTGCAGAAATGGATCCAAAATCCAGAACATGGAGAAACAGTGAAGCTAAAGAAACTAGTCAGACAAGGAGTTTCACCGAAACTCAGGTCTGAGCTTTGGACAGATGCAAGTGGAGGGGCAGATATTATTTTCAATTCCCCTCAATACTATGAAGAAACGGTTGATCACATGGGTAAGAAAGGAAGTGCACTACACTTCATTCGAATGTGCCAAGTTGTCCAAAAAAAGGATTGATAATTAAGGAGCAAAGTAATTAAAGAGAAATTAGCAGATCACGACCACGTTTTGGACCAAGATAGATAATGCATCTTTTGGTTGTTGAGGTATCATGATACTGGGGTTGTCATAGCAATGCTGGTGGCCAGGGTCTAAAAAAAACCACCTCTGATTTTGATGAAGATGCCATGTTTCTGTGAGATTGATTTTGCAAAAATTTAACACACCTTTATACCATATATTTTTCTGCTCTTTATTCCTTTATTGTCTTACCCTCTGTATGTAAAAAACACTCCATCAGTCCTTTATTTTTTAACGCAATATTGCCTGATAGTGGCAAATAAATGATTATTATTTAAATTAGGATAATACCTGGAAGTAGTTTTCCAGCTTTTTCAAGAAGAATCAAGAAGACTAAAGGGATTAGGTTTGGTTCTCGGCGACAGATCATGATACATATATCAGAGCACTGAGAACCACTTAGATTATTAAGTAAAAGGAGATGAATTGCAATCATCAACTGGTAATGAACATCAACCTAAAACAAGAAAACTAAACCTGCTTTTGTAAAGAAAAGAAAGAAGATACTTGCATTTTGCACTCTACAACTGATGTGAAACAAACAAAAAGATAATTTACCAAATGATAATTGTGTCTGTATGCCTGGATAAAAATTTTCTGCTGGAAAGTTCCATAATGATAAATTTAATTAGCAAGACTCTTGCAACTCACATGTACTGTCAATAATGTTACTTGCAAATTGATCAAAAGTTTCAAAACATGATATGATCTGACATTGAACCAGACAAAAGGGGTTGAGTAGGGGACGCATTATTATGAAAATTAGGTTCTTCTTATTATGATAACTATTAGTATTATTTTCATATTTTGAATCTCAACAGGGATCCAAGTTCCTTCCTATATACCTTCAACCATTTTCAGTGGTGTCAGAGAGGTACCAACTTACCTTTTATCATCAGACGGAGAGAAAACTTGTCTTAAAATCCTCTACATTCTTTACCACATGCACCCCGATATCCAGTTTGCACCTTTGGTTCCTCCTTTGGCATCTTTGTTCCTTCATTTCATGGATGAAAACCTCTGTTATGCTTGCTTGTCTGCTGTTGTGAATTCTAGAAGATCTATGCTGGATCAGAGCAAAAGAGCAGCTGCTGTGATGGCAAAAACTTTCCAAGATGCCTTCAAATCTTATTTTGTAAGTTGAAGCTTAATATTCAGGTGTTGAGGTGATGCACGTTTACAAATGTTGCACGTAAGTGATACAGGACTATTTCAACCTAGTTCAACTTTTACTGTAGTTTCTTTTTGGTGGCATTGACATGGTCTTGTGCATCAAATGGGAACCTTAGAAAAATCCGAGCTCCAGGTAATCCGCCATGATCCCCTGTGATCTGGTGGGATGCTCTAACCACTGAGCAACATGTACTGGAGGCTCTGTGGTAAGCAATGGTGAAATGTAGGTATTGACCAGCGCTAGTCTCCAGTAGCTCAGTGGTTAGTCTAAATCACTGAGGGTTGTGGGTTCAAATCCCATCTGGGGTTCAGATTTTTCAGAGTTCCCATTTGATGACATGTATTTCTCATTGCTTAGGTGATTGACATGATCATGTAACGAAACTTGCGTCAATGTCAAATCAACACCTCCATTATCATCATCCTCATCATCATCATTATCATTACCCTGCGATCATGCTGTATTTTACAATGCAGTTGTGCACGGTAAAATAAAGCCTGACCAAATTCCTCTTTGAAATTCCTTCCGCCCACTTAAAAAAAAACGAGGATTGATTGGCTTGAATGATGTCCTTCATCAGCCAGTCAGATTTTAACATACTTGCGTGACACAATACTCACGAGGAGGACTTGTGGTGGCACAGCAGATGCATTTTATTTTGGTTTGTCCAAGAGCTATTTTGTCTGTGTTGCTATAAATGGACATTACCTTTGGCTTTAATTTATAGTAAATACATGTTTCAAGCATGGAGAATGTTACTATATATACCTTTCCACGATAATTATAACACCAAATGTTTGAAAGGCGATCAGTCATCATAATAATAGTATTATTATGTGTTTTAAAAAAATGTAATTATGTGATCTGATTTTAAAAATTTGGTTATATATAGATAAAAAACAGTCTTAAACTGAATTTTTGGTTGCAGCTGCAGCCTTATTTAGAGTAAAATCACACTCAGAACTGCATATTTCTCTGAAGAAGGTTGCATTTGCAACCAAAGATTGAGTTTAAGACCATCTTTTATCAAATGTATGACCAAATTTTTAAAATCAGATCAGATACAACATTTTTAACACACTGAATAATTTGGCATGCAGGACAAGCCATGTAAATAAAGCAGTTACTGTACAGATAATTGAAATAATGTTATACATTCCTGTAACTTGCAATTAATTTTTATCAAGCATTTCCTCCTGTTGAAAGTATGTACGTGCTTTGTCTGAACCATGTCATTGCCATTTGAAAGAACCAGTTAACCTTCTTCTCGGCTTTTCTTTGCTATTTGGCTTTCAAAACAACTGGGAAGCAGCAATGCCAAAGTAAGTTGGATGGCATGGCCACAGAGCTTGCTCTTGATGGAGACATTCCAGAGATTCAAATTCATGACAAGTTATGACATCTTTGAGATGGTATATCTACATTTATGCCAATAAAATCAAGTTGCATTGTCATTGTATTAAAGAAGCAAGGTGGAAAACTTCTTTGTACACCAAAGGCGTAGCAGTCTGGAGGACTTTGTGAGCTGCATGCAGTCACAAAGGAGTTTTCACTTCTGGTATTTTAACAGCTAATCATATCACAATTCTTGAGAGACTTTGGTCAGGCCCAATAATTATTTTTTAGTGAGCAACAACATTAGAGAAAAAAGATTTATGAGCAAAGCTTAAAATGGGCCTGATCGCAGGTTAAGTTGTCATCATCATCATCATCATCATCATCATCATCATTATTGTCAACATAATTTGTTATTATTTTCGTGCGAATCGAGGTTGTTCAGACTGGTTCCAAGACTGATGCTATAGGCATGCAATGAATTATGCAGGCATTTATGTCTGCAGTGCTCACTGCATCCACATTTCTCTTCAATGTTGACAAGAGTAGCAATTTAATTGGGCCATCTTTCTTTTCTGTACAATAGTTTCACAAATTCTAGCTTTGGGATTGTTAATCACATACACCTGACCGTCACATTGAATAACTGATAATAATTATTATTTTAATTCTGTAATTCCAGATGTCATCTCACAAACTGATCAAGATATTTATTCAAGTTTGCACTGGAAATCAAGTTCCTAGAAATGCTGTTCTTATTCCTGACTGGCTGACTTGGATGTTCCATTACCTTGATTTTTGGACATTGGTAATATTGATTTTTTTACCACAATTGCCTGTAATCTTGCAATCTGATTGGCTAATTTGCCGTTGTTGATAAAAGTCTAGACAATGCTGCGCATTTTGGGAAATAAACCAATCAGATTGCGAGAAGATTATATAGATGTACATGTAACACTTGCTCTTTTTTGTGTCACAATCTTGATCACACTCTGAAATAAACATTTTCTTTGACGGTTTTTTGGGAAAAAAAATTTGAATTTGTGGTTCAGCTACAGTTGACCCAGGCTCTGCAAGTGGCAGTTCAAAAATACAGTACCGTAAACGTCCATGTATAAGCCGCACTTTTTTTCACAAAATTGAAGCCATAAATCAAGGGTGCGGCTTATCCATGGATACATCTGTGTTTGGAGTTTTAAAAAACTTAATTAATATCCATACAACTTCTTAAGATCTCAGTAAAGAAACAAAAGAAACTGAGAGCATGTTGCTGTTGTTCATTGACTTTTTAATGAGTGGTGGCTCCTAAAGGAGCCGTTTGTGTCTTCGAGTGTTTATCGGCGAATCTTGCTCTCTAAGAGTTCTTTCAAGTGATTAATTTTCGCTTTACTCGAACAAGTAAACACCAACCTACAAGGACTCCATTCCTTCGTACAGCGCAGCTGTTTGCAGTGACGTCTTCGGTGATTGTCTTCAGCCAGTCACTTCCACGCATATCTTTCCGCCACATACGATAAAATACCACAAAATTCGCGAGTACTTGCGAGGTAAATGGCCAACTGTTTCGTTGTCCTTGACCACCTTCTCGGCAAATTTGTCGACTGCATTATCAAGCTCCTGTTCTGCATGAATTTTTTCGCCGGACATCTTGGTCATGATACCCAGGCCCTGGCCCAGACTCCTCCCCACATTTAAAGCTTGGCTACTAAGCAGTCGTTCGTTCTGTTTCAATCGAAGGAATTTCAACTTTATTGTGAAACCTTGATTGTTTGTCCTTGTTGGTTTATAGCAATAGAACGTTACTGGAACTTCAAACTTTATTGTACAACATTTTTTTCCAAAATCTGTGCTTCTAAATTCGGGGTGTGGCTTATCTACGGATGCGGCTTATACGTGGACGTTTACGGTAATTGTCAGAGAGCGATTTCTGCACAATAGTCTCAGTATTCGGTAAATGACAATAAAATGGCCTCTATTGGAGACCATTTTATTATCAGTTATACCAAGATATTTTTGCAGAAATCACTCCCTCACAATTACTGTATTTAAACTGCCACTTGCAGAGCCTGGGTCACCCGTGGTTCAGAGTGGTCTGTATTCTTATATCCACAACGATATTTTATCATCACAGTGAAAATTTGTTAAGGACTCACTTGACTAGCCAAAGTATATTTTTGCTTTCAAGTATGACCCTTGCCTGTCCCTAAGGTGTACTGAAGACCCTAACTCAAAGCTTTTGTGTGTAGTGACCTTCTAGACAGTGTCTAACATAAGATAACAAAATGAGATACCAGTAGTCAGATACTAAGATTAAGCATGCATTCCTTTAATACTATTCTTGAATTCTTATGAATCTAACCTTGGTATGTTGTATTCTCTAGGTGTATATTGTTGACAGCTTTCTTGTTCAAGGTCCAAAAATTCTTGTTCGTGTGGGGTTGATTGTCTTCAATCAGTTCGCAAAGTTTATTGAAAAAGAAGGTATTTAGAATTGAAGGTATTTTTAGTTGACTTGTACTTTGCACAATAATTTCAAGATTGGCCGTATTTATACTAGAGGACGTCTAAGACATCTTAGACGTCTTAGACGACTAGTATATATACGGGAAATAAGGTGGACGCATTAAACGTCAGACGAATTTAACATCTCAACTTAAGTGCATCTGAACGACGCACTTAACAGACGTCTTAGTCGTCTCAGACGTCTAAGCCGTCTAGTATAAAGATGAGACTCACTAAACTGAGACGCACTTAGCAATGAAGGGCACACAGTCTCTTTGGTGATTAAATCCAAGTATCTTTTGAAGAAAATCATGAATTTGATTTCTAGCCGTCGAAGTTAAGTGTGTCCCGTATTTATATTAGTCGCACTTATGGCCAGACGTTTAATGCATCTGGACGTCTTAGACGTTCTCTAGTATAAACACGGCCATTGTCACATAAAATAATGCACTCTTTGTTTGATGATGTGAATTTTTATTTTAACCATACATGTACGTTAATCACAACATTATGGATTAACCCAATGACTCCTGATGAGTAAAATAATTTTTTTGTCTGGCATTAGTCTAGAGTAAAATCTATCAAGTGTCACTCCTTGGAATCATTGACTCCCAACCCTTTGCCCTTTTATGAGTTAAATTGTCTGGTTTTAGACAGAGTAAACTCCACTGACTGCTGAACCACCCCCTGCTGAGTAAAATCATGTGGCATTATACAGAGTAAAATCTCTGAAGTCTCACTCCTAAGAGCCTGTTTTAAATTACTGGTAAGAGAACGGAAAAAAATTGACTATCCCCCTAAAAATGAAAATGTCCCCCACAGTTTTAGCCAAATTCTAGCTCAAACCCTGACTAATTGGGTGGGATTTTGAGGAGAAGTGAAAACCCGGGTATCTGGAAAAAAACCTCTTGGTGAAGAGTAGAGAACCAACAAACTCAACCAAAATGTGATGTCAAGTCTGGGAGTCAAACATGGGTCACATTGGTTAGAGGGGAGTGCTTTCACCCCTGCGTCATTCCTGCTCCCCTCTTGTCTAATGCAGTAATTCTGATTTTAGTCGAGATGTCAGATAACTTAGACTTGGAGGATGTGTTCAAACAGTTTGCTGCACAAATGCCTTTACGAGGACTCAAACTTTTACAGGCTAGTTCTCTTTTACTATTTCATTTGGCATTTTGTTTTGATCTCTTTTGTTGCCTAAAATATTTATTTCAAACTGGCAACATTTATTTTGCTATATTTATTTTCCATACAAGGTTGAACATGGCTGTGATGGCTAATTTGCATATGCACTGTCTCGCTGTTCAGTAGGAACAGTAGTTGAGGAGTAAAATCTGTTAAGTCTCACTCCCAGGGGTCAGCGGGTAAATACTACAATTTTATTGCTTGATTGCTCTCACTGGCATTTGTATCAATCATTTCATTTTCACGTAGACCTTCTTCTGGGGAAAGGTTGACCTGCAAACCCTCCACATCTCCCAGAAGGTTAATTTACGTGTAGTAAAAACTGCTTATGAGAACCCTTTTGTAATGTTTTACCCAAGATTAATATATCTATATTTTATTTTAGACAGCATTTAAGATTTTAGACCTCTCAAGGAAGAAGTTGGAGAGGCTAAAAAGTAAAAATATCACTTTGTTGGAAAATGGAGCGTTGGAAATTCCAGAGAATAGCTTGGTTGCTATCAAGCCTCTTACTGTGTTTGCTGTCAAAGGCTCTAATTTACTATCCAAAGAAGAGGTTTGTTAGAGAATCTTTCACGTTGTGTGGTGTGAATTGTGTGTTTTATATGGTTTGAGTGTCTGTGCCCAGCTGCAGGGTTAATTTTCCAAATGAAGGGGCTGATGATTGGTTTGGCAAGTAGGTTTCTTACAAAGCAGAGTTTTCTCTTCTGCAAGCTGGCTATGTAGCTTGTGGGGTAAGGAAACAATCTTTCTTACAACTAGTCCATTTATGCTTGCTCTGTCTAAAAATATCAAAGAGAGGACACCAGCAACAGTCAGGAAAAAGACTGCTTGGAGATCACTTGTGAAACTTCTGAACAGACATGTACCTGAGCACTATTTTATTTAAGTGTAGCTGCATTTGACGTAATATTATTATTGTTTTCTCTTGTTTGTAGTGGGAATTGCTATGTTCATGGTTACCTGACAGACTGCAGATCAAGAAGCCTGTTTGTTTGTTTACAACTGACATTGATGGATATAGGTGCATATGGAACTTTGTGATTAAGATCAAGGGCCATGGAGTATGTTTGAAAGTGGGGGAGGGGGAGGGGGAGGGGGGGGGGCTTAAAAATGGGATGCGTAAATTACTCAGTCTTTGATCAAGCTGAAAACAAAACAATTGGCAAAAAGTGGAGGGGGGGGGGGGGCTATAGCCTCCTTCGGTGCTGCCCGTGAAGTTAAGGGGGGATCAGATCAAATTATTTAACAAAATTACATGACAATAACCAGAAAGAAAAAGGGGAGGGAAAAAAAGGAGAAAACATTGAGACAGTCAAGCAACTGAATTATTTTATGTCAGAAATGTGTATGTTTGTTTTCTTTTCATAAAGCATAACTCAGCATTTTTAAATTGCATC